>NC_089991.1:12025000-12240000 GCF_036417845.1 Apteryx mantelli | reverse complement strand
CAAGAGGTGCTAGGCAGCCGTGCTTGGTGGCCTTTGAGCTAGGATCACCCCTGCCCCGGGTGCATTGCCAGACAGCCAGAAATCCAGGGAAACGCACTGCACCAAGCAGCGACCAGGGAGGGCAGAGTCTGCTGTGTCCTCCCTGCCGCCCTTCTGCTTTTTTGGCAAGCTGTGCAAAGTGCTGGAGGCTCGAAAGGGATAGCTCAAGTTGCCCAAGGGTAATGACAAGATGGGCCCTAAAAGTCAGGGCAGATGCATGTGATTCTCGTCTCTCCTGAGGCTTTTGCAAAGCAATGGGAGAAAGGAAGGGGTTTTCCTAACCAGGATGGCAAGGCGGGCCTGCATGCAGGGGCAGCCAGACAGCTTCTTGCGCCAAGAGGACCTTCATCAAAGCCACGGGGATCCCCTGCTCCTCTTCGCCACTGGCAAGAACTGGACTTCTGTTAAAAAATCAGTAAAATCAGGGAAAGTCAGAGGGAGGTGTCAAACCCTGCTACTGCTTTGCCCTGCTTTTGTGGGGAATGGGCTGGTTCTCCAACCAAATGTGTCTGTTCCTGCTGGAGCCTTATCCCCTGGTGGCCATGCATGGGTTTGCACCCGTGCCCTGGCAGTCCCACGGCAGCACGCAGCATCGACACCAGCCAGCAGCCCAACGTCCTTCATGGCCAAGCTTCAAACCTTCCCCTGAGAAAGGTGGCCTGGCGTTTGCCGTAAAAGCTCCTCAACTTCTGCAGCGTCCTGCAGCCACCGCCTGCTCCCGGGACAGCTCATCTTCTCAGCAGGCCCACGGAGACCGTAACAGCTCGAGGTGCCGTCATCCTGTGCTACAGACGGGCTCCAGCTGTGCGGGGGACGAGATGGCTGCCCCGCGGGGAAGCTGGGGCAATTTGCCCTTGCCGCCTTTCAGCCAAGGAGGATAAATAATGGCGAACAGGATGACGGACACGGTGTCACCGTTTGAGAGGAACAGACGGGAAGGTGCCTGGTTGCTGCGGCAACAAGGCCGCACTTTCAGAAAGATGGGTTTTTCTTTCTCTTTTCATCTGCCAATCTTTCCCCCCACGTCAGCGCTGTGCCTCTGCGGGAGATGAGCGGTGACATTTACACTCCCACTAACAAGCTGGTTTGGCGATGGGCAGCTCCGCAGGAGAGCGGTTGGTATCACTGAGCCCAAGCAGGGAGCAGGGGAGGTTCAGGAACGGGCCTGCCGGCCTCTCAGGCAGTTGGCACAGATTTGGGATATTTATTTGTATTATTTTGAGTGTTATTAAGCCAGGAGCCTGCACTGGAAGAGCAGGAAAAGCCTGGCTGGGAATGCATTGCTTCCTAGCCTTCCTGGGAATGTCTGGTCCCTTGGCCACTGGGAGAGGAAAGGAAGCAAAAATTAAAAGAAAAAGAAGAGATGAGCAAAAAAATCAAGCAACACAACAGGAGCAATTTCATTTCTCAGCCTGAATCATGATAATAAGATTTGTCATCAGCCATGCCCCTGTATTTCGGTGTTTTTCATCGCCCTGCTGAAGCTGCCTGTGTCCTCTGGCTTCCCACAACAGAGGCTCCCTGGGGGACAAATGATTACGGTGGCAGGAGTGAAATATAGCCTGTCCCCTCCCTCACGGCAGGTTTGCTTGCTGCTGTGCTGTGCTGAACAGATGTTTTCCTTGGCCTTCCTCACTGCTTGAAGAGTCAACTTTCAGTTCACCTGAATTGTCACATTAATAATAATAATGATAATGATAATAAGGTCACTTCAAATCAAATGCAAGACACCTACAACAGCTTGAAGATTAATAGTGTGAAATACTGGTGCAGGAAATAACTTTGGGTAATCTCTTCTCACTTACTGGTTGATTTTCCACTGGTATCCAGAGGAAAGAGGAAATTAAGAAATAGCAGCCTTTCCTAGCTGCCAGATCTCCCTGCCATTACAGTTGGCTGAGAAAGTCACCCGTTGCAATGTGACCCCCAAACCAGGGGCAGAAATACAGAAGTATCATGGCCAGCAAAAGCCCAAAGCCAGGTATTCCCATGAGCAACAGAGCCTAGGGAGCCAGGTTTCCCAGGAATCTGTGGCTGCAAGTCAAACACCCATGTGAAGTCTCTGATGCCTAGTAAGGATTGAGCCAATACATTTACTTCATGGAGAGCACTAATGTGATTTCTCTACCATGTCATCCTTGGACTTGGAGGTTCCTGATATCTTGAAGATCTCCACCCCTCTGTGAAATCAAGTTGAATGTATGGGCTGAAAATTAACAGTAAGACACTGACAAACAGGCAGCTCCACCTCCTTCCCTGTCCCCATCCTTTCCCCAAACACAGAGCACATGCTCATCAGCCACTTTTCATTAAGGAGCCAGGCTAAAAGCATCAGATTAGGATGTCAAGGAGGGTAGCCCATTTCTAATATCTTTGTCTCTCCCTCAAGCTGGTACAGCCCCTTCAGACTCTGAATCTGAAGAGGCAAGGTACATGATGTGTTGTAACCTGGTTTTCTGAGAGTAATTGCTCTGCTTTACTAAATCTTTGCTAAAAACCTCCTTAAAAGTTTCAGCTAGTTCTTAAAAGTGACTTCCAGTAATCTGCAGAGAAGAGACATCTGAACAAAGGTACAGTCAAGACTAGGAGAAAAATGCATGAAGACAGATTATAAAAGACCAGATAAATAATCCTTCAGATATGGAAACTGCAGAAACTAAGAGGATGTTTGCAGAAGCGTCTCGTTACAGAGAGCACATCAAACACATCAGCAAGATTACAGACTGACCAGCATGCAAAGATTATCCAAAGGCAAACCAAACCTGTCCACCAGTGGAGACCGTCACACTTAATGGGAGTAATACACGTGGTGACAGCAGTGAATCTCTTAGCAGAGATGCCAGTCAACAAAGCATGGAAAGGGAAGTCACTTGTACAGGTTTTTCCAGCGACCAAAACTCTGCAGGGGTGACCTCTAACCAAAATGCTCCATTTTTCAGTGAAGGATTCAGGATGGAAAGTTTATCTCCATGGCACTGGAGACTGCAGCGAGTGCTCCAGCTGGGCAGAAAGCTGTGCCACTTTGTATGAGCAGTGGGGTCAGCTGAAGGGGAAGTAATAAAAAACATTTTTCTAGCATTTTTAAATGGAGCCCTCTATTTTTTTCCTATTAAAAAAAAAATCCCACAAAGTTAAGTCCTCTTCAGTTATGGGGTTTTTTAGTTTTGAAAACTGAAATGTTTTCATACTTTGGGGGTTAATTTTTTTGCCAGTGAACCCTAATACTCCAAAAGACACCATCCTTTTGCAAAAGGTATTTGCCTGAAAGCCAGTGCCGGTGCCCGACAGCGCACTGCCAGATGGACGGCTTTTGAATGGAAGTCCTCCGTGCTCACATTGCTGTTCAGTTTTGGACCCTCTCATATTGTTTTGACATCGCTCCACTCTATCTTTCTGCTTCCTGAAGCCTTGCCCTTCCCGAAAAGTGTGGGTTGCTTGTTTTAAAACCTGCCAAAGAAAATGAGCGAATCAACTGTCCTAGAAGGGCAGGGAACAGGCTGTGCCACCCACCGGTCCATGTGTCCATCAAGTAGCAGGGATCATGAAGAACCGCACAGAGGCTTCATTCCTAGATGCATACCCTTTGAGAGGGCATAAATATTAGTCTTCGGCTGTGTGGCTGCTCTCAAATGATCCTCATGCAATTTTCCTTTCCCTGCCTGGGGGCTGAGGACAAGCCCAGGGAGTGGGACTGACAACACTGGCCAAACCCTAGTCTCTCCTATAGCTTTGCACCAACCTGCTGTGCCTGCCCTGGAGAACCTGTGCCCAGCAAATAGGTGCTGAGTCAATATTGCAGAGCAATAACAAGGACGGAGCAGGGGACCCCCGTCTGGGTCCACTGCAAAGAGAAAGCATGACCTAGAAATAAGAGCCAGGAGCTGAGATAAATTTTTGGGTTATGCCACTGTCCAACGTAATCCTAATGCCCCAGCCTCTGCCTGGTCTACGTGGGGTGGTGCTGAGAGCTGCACTGATTAGCATTGATGTTGTATGTGGGGACTCAGTTTCCCTGCTGGTAAAATGAGTCATTCTGAGACTTGCCTCTTCCCTGGAGAGCCGTGAGGATTCATTAGGCAATTGTAAAATCAGAACGTAGGTGCCGACTGTGAGTAGCTGTCCATTAATAACCCTATTTATTGAGAACCAAATAATTAACTTAGACATGGATCAGTGAGTCTTGATTACACATGAAATAACTACCATATTACATAGAAATCAAATGAGTTTCTGAGGACAGCTCATCTCAGGTGTCACCTCAACCTCAATATTGGAGAGAGGAAAAAAAAGGAAAAACAGCCATTTTGATGTGTTGCTCAGCAACAGAATTTGCGGGGGAAACAATCTAGGAATGAGGGAATGAGCATTTCCAAGAGAACAGGTTATTTCAGGCAAGACTTCAGGGACAAGCAAATGTCACAGAGGCAGAGATTTTTTTTTTTTTCTCCTTTAATCAATAATTTAAACTAGGCATTTTGGGTAAATAAGCATTTAAGTTTGATGATTGAAAAATGGAGATCCCAAACCTTTACAAAGAGTCACATTGCTGAAAAAATGTTTATTTGTTTGTGTGAGGGAAACATTAGATTTACTAGACACTGAATTAAAAATTGAAAATGCTCTTAGAAATGTCAAATATTATAGAGGGAGATGATGCAATGCCAACTTTGCTGTATTGTGCACTGTTTCTTCCAGAGCAATCTCATATTAATTTTGTTGTTCTCCTCCCCACGTGCCCTCCCTCTCCTCCCTTCTCCTTTTTCTTCTAGGACAAGACGAGCGCTCTGAGTCTCAGCAATGTGGCAGGGGTTTTCTATATCCTCATCGGTGGGCTCGGACTAGCCATGCTGGTTGCCTTAATCGAGTTTTGTTACAAGTCCAGAAGTGAATCAAAGCGGATGAAGGTGGCAACCAATTCCCAGGCCTTTCACACCTTCTTTCTGATACCAGCCCGGCTCCAAAGCTGCCTTCAGAGACGGATGCAGCCCAGACCACGGCTGGAAAGCCAAGATATAGGCATAATGAAGTGACCGTATCACTTGACTTGTTAGAAAGGAATAGGAGCATCAGAGGAAGCTAAAAGAGGGTCAAGTGTGCCAAAGTTGGTAGCAGATGCAAAATCAGATGTGTGGCATAATTCTTGTTCAAAATCCAGATACAGAGCAAACTCATAGCACAATGGTAACGGGAAAACATTGCTATTCCTTAAAATTAAGAAAGCAGACCATGGGAATCCACGTGCGCAGCGTGGATGAAGTCTGCTGGGGCTGGTGTCATACAGCAGCCACTGCAATAAAAAAAATCCGAAAAAGCCCAAGCAGTTAACAGCAAGATAAAACTGGGGTAGTGCAGTAATGAATCAGATCCTGTTGTTCCCTTTGCTGGCCCCCTTCTGGCACCATTTACACGTAGGCAACTGCTAGATGCACAGAGCATTTACCAGATTTCCAGCCTTTAGCCCTAGATGAACACTATTTTCCCAAGTAAATGCCCTGGAATGGGACCTCTGGTGATGTGGGTCTAGAGTATAAGAATATGGATCTTGCTTGCAGTGGGTCTTTTCTCTACCCTGGCATGGTCTTGCAGAATGTGGTTCCTATGATCCAGGAGACTCAGCCCTGACTTCTGGTGTGCCTAAATTTCAGAATGCATGGCAAGATCGGGCTGGATTAGCTTTGAGAGCCTTGGGGATATGCATTTAATGAAGCATCTGTGCAATAAGTTCATCTTGACTCAGCTGACTAGCAGTGGCAATGCCTGCTAAGGCATTACTGTTCTGTATAAGGGTGCAAAGGGATTTTTGTAAGAGTAATGCATCCCTTTTCTTCCTGCCCTTGAGCACTCCTGTGAGCAAGGAAGTCAATATGAGCATGCAGAGTATGAAGTGAGTTTCCTAAAATTCAGTGAGATTTTTCACTCCCCTGAGCCCTGAAACTTACCCAGAATCAACAGGAAAAAACAAAAACATTTCTTTGTTTTTTATATCACCATTTCACAACACGCTTAATGTTTTATCAGCAATAATAACATTTCCAATTCACTGAAAATGTGCAATAGTGCTTTTCCCATTGAGGTTCAGAAAATTCTACAGGCAATGAAAGGTACATTGAGCACAAGGGTAAGATAATGTGTGCAATTTATGTCCCTGAATATAAAAAATTAAATTATAATTGTCTACACTGTAAAGCTAGATATGTCACAAATACACTGAGCAGGAGTGTCGGCATGCAATAGTTCTGTAGTTTTAATCCTAAGCAGATGCTGCCTGGTGTTAGTTTCCTGTGTTGCTCCAAATGACCTGCTAATTCATGTAAATGTTAGTTTGCGCTGCTCTTGTCCCGTTATAACCAGCCACTGCGAGGGAAAACCTTTTCTCCCAGTGTTAGCGTCTGGCCTAAGCTGGTCCCCTTGGCTGGCGCCTATCGCCAGTTGGCCACTCCCCAAAACCATTTAGCAGAGCCCAGACGAGCCCAGAAAGACAGGCGAAATCCCCCTCTGAGAGGTCTGATCCCAAACAGCCATCTCGGCACCTGGGATCTGCTCAGCCAGGAGGGCCCCACAGGGCAGCTGCAAATGCTGCAAGCATGGGTGGCTGCTCTGGGCCTGGCAATCCAGTGAGTGACTCTTTCTGACTGGCTCTTCCGCAGTTGTCTCTTTTGGATAATTCTTCACATGGACATCCCATTCTAGAGGGGATGACAGTGCCCCTCTTTGAAGTAGCTTAAAAGCAAAAGCAAACAAACCAAAAGGACTCGATCTGTTAGCTGAATTCTTCTAAACAAGTTTTCATAGATCTCCAAAAGCGGGCAAAACTTTTGGACAGTATCTGGAACAGGAAGATGAGATTTGGGTTCCTAAATTAGGTTTGCATTTCCTGGTTACCTCATTCATCACTGCAGACAAAAACATAGGCACATGCTCAACTTCTCACATGAGGAAAGTTAAACATATGCTTGCAGTGAGTCAGAGTCCACCATACATAACGGTACTGGAGTAGCAATTGCATATCTATGGGGGAAGTGAATATAATACCTCTGATCTGATCCAATATGGCTATTCTTATGTTTGTAGAGGTTTGAGTAGTTTCTGCATATGGCATGTATGCTTTATGCCCCAAAATACAGCTGAAACATTTAATTTTGAATCTAGAAGAGGTGCAAATTAACAGAGCAGATGCAGTAGGGACATGCAGCAAGCAGGAGTACAAGTGGAGGCAGGAAGAGAGAGAACAGTTACAGAGAGACAACATTGCTTTATACTGCAATTTCTCCAACATTGCTAAGGACAGGGGGAGATCCCCCCGTCCTTCCTAAAAAGGGTTTTTGTTTAATCCCACAGCAATCAATCAACGAAGCCATACGGACATCAACCCTTCCCAGGCCAGCTGCAGCGGGAGGCAGTGGAGAGAACGGACGTGTGGTCAGCCATGATTTCCCCAAATCCATGCAGACGATTCCGTGCATGAGCCACAGCACCGGCATGTCCCTGGGAGCGACGGGATTATAATTGGCCTTTTGACCCATTGCCTGGGTGAGAGCAGGGGCAGCCCAACTCCACCCCCTCCAGAGCCAAAAACAAACCCAACACCAACAAGACAAATGACGATGACAGAAGGGACAATTGGATGGATCTTCCTGAGGAAATCAAAACTATTTCCCTTTTTATTTTGCAAATAGATCCACCGGCAGGAGAACAGCAACAGGTCTGTACTGCAATAAGGAGAGCGTAATGGGATTTAACAGACTCATGAACCGTCCCTGATCAAAGAACCACTGGAACACTAATGAGGACTATGCCATTTTGTTTTAACTTGGTTGTTAATAAGTCTTAGTGTGTGCAATATATATATTTTTTCTTACTAATTCCTGTGGTGTCAGGGTAACATCAGCCCTTCCCCCTTCCCTGCTCAGCCCTTTAATCTGGTTTAGTTTGGGATGCAAACCATAATGTCTGAGCTACTAACAGCAAAAAGAAAATCCGATAAATAGCAAGCTGAACTCCCTGCAGGGCATCAGCATTGACCCCTTTTGTCCATCATGATTCTGCCTTCGGTTGTTGTGTTAACTCGGGTGCAGAATTATTGCAACAAGGCAGACAGAGCTGTGAACAGCTCTCCCTGCAAAAGGAAGGACTTGATGCAAAAAAGAACCTGAACAGAAACATGAGGCTATTTTACAGGGGCAAAGTCAAGAGTGAGTTTGGAAATCCCAGGTAACCTTAGGACAGAGTGATAATTCTTCCAGAGATGATGAGTGGCGGTTCAAGAGGAGGATCGTGTGCCTGGAGTGGAGAGCTTCATCCATGGCAGACTAGAGCAGATGGTTGGTCTAAGATCATTACGCTGCTGTTTATGGAAGAGAAAAGGTAAATGCAGCATTCCCCTCACAAGCAAATCTCCTGCCTAGGTCACTGGGAGCCAATAAGCAATTGTGAACCATTTCTTCATTGCTTAGCTTTGTGTGTGCTCCCTTTTTGGTGGTCACATGAGGGAACCACCTCGAGCCGGGAACAGACCATCTCAAGAGCATCCACTTCTAGATGGCTGCCTATTAACCAGTAAAACATGCTAGAAGTCATGGGGCTGCAATGGGAATATCCCTGCCTTTTTGCTCTGAAATCCCTTTATGCCCATTTTTCTAATTAAAAGGGACATTTTATAGATAGTTGGCCAAGATGGCTTCCTGGAAGAAACTACGAGGAAATCCTACGAGAGTTTCATTCAAGCGTCCATGACATTTGATAGCATTGGGGCTGGTCAGGCTCAGCTCCCTAGTCAAGATGTGGCCTGTACTTTGGGTACAAAGCCAAAAGTAGCAGATTCCCGCTCATGTGTCTGCAGGGAGGGGGAAGCATTCACAAGTCAGGAAAGCAAGTTGTTGATCCCAAACTCAGCGTTGCAGAAACCTGGACAGCTGGGAGTCCAACTGCAGGCATGGAGATCAAAGGGGCAAGGATGGTTTTCTAGGACCGCACAAAAGGTTCGTTTTGTGAATCACTGGCATGGACAGATGAATGTTTCCCACTCCAGTGGGCTTGAGGCACCTCCCCGGCAGTGAAGGGTTCCCAGAGGAGCACCTGAAGTCAGAAGATCTGCAGGGAGGGACTGCGGCTGACCCACTCGCCCTTGCCCCATCTCACAGGTCCATTGCCAGTGGCAAATAAAGTTTGAAGTGTCTCACAGGATCCAGCAAGGATCCATCTGGGGACAGAGCTGCTATTTGGAGGGTTCTGCGCTGCTTTTTTCTCCTTTTTTCTTTTTTTTTTCCTTTTTCTTTTTTTCCTGTAACAAGAAGGTGCAACATAGCAAGTGAGGAGCAGGAAAAGGAGGCAGGTGAAGAGAAAGTCATGCAGGCAAATGATTGACACAGGCCTATGAGGAGGATCTGTCTATGCAGCTGTCCATAAGTACAGCTAGAAGCTGCCTGAATACCAGTTTCCATTAGTGTACAAATGTCTGCGCAGAGCAATACGCTTACTACCTTTAACACCAGCCTGGTCTGAAGTATCTGTTCCATTTACCCACTCGTCCTACGACCACTTTTTGGAGACCGGCAAGTCAAAGAGTCAAGGTCTTAAGCTCAGGCACAGCATGTCTTGTGCCAATATGTTTTCCTCCCTCCATCAAAGGAAACCTTTGTGATCTCCATCTCTCATCTCCCAACACAAGCACTGTCATCACCCACTCCAAACAGCTCTTCAGGTCACTTTGTGTTGGTTATCATTATTTTTAATCCGTTCTTCTTTTTTTATTTTTGACTTCAGTTCTGTGTAAGCGCTAGCGTGATGGAGGCATCCCAAAAGCTAGCCTGCTTCTGCGCCCGGACCCCCAGATGTGTCTCCTGCCCCGGCCCTCGCCGCGGCCTGGCCCTTGCCGCGGCCCCACCCCACTGGAGACTGCAGTGGGAGCAGGCTGCCGAGACCCGTTTCAGCTGCGGCGTCCCGTCCGCCTCCAAAGACACTAGCACCTTTGTGGCAGGTCACGGGGAGCCCTGCCGGCAGCCGCCCGGGCCGCTGGCCGGCTGCGTGGGAAGCAGCGCGTCTGCGATAGGACTGGCCGCCTGCGACGTGAGGATGTGAGAAGCAGTCTTCAAAGGCTTTTGATCGGCGGAGGGGTTAAAAAAAAAAAAAAAGAGGAATAGGACAAAAGCGTGGAAAAATGTTAACTTGTAATATGTATTTTTACTACACTTTTCTTAAAAATAGAGTAATGGTAAAACTCTTAAAGACATTGACATTTTTTCTCAACAGGAATCCATATTTAACAGTTTTGGCTTTCATTAAATTTTGCTCTTTGGTACCTGGATCTTTTATTTAACAGCTATATTTGTTTTATCTCTCTTTTTTATTTTCTTTTTCTTTCTTTTTTTTGGCAGTACTGCAAAGGATTTTGCTTGATCAAACTCAGCAATACTTTTCTTTTCACATTCTCTTTTTTTCGAGCAACATTTTTATTGGTATTTATTATTTACACAAAAATGAAAATATCAGCTGAAATTTTAGCACCAAGGATCCACGAACCATTTTTCATACCTGTCCATGCCGTTTTGTGCCAGTGCTGGATGTGTGGAAATGAAAATGATGTTACCCCTCAGGCAATATTAGCCAACCTGAATCAAACGAGATTTCCTTGATTATTGCTGTGTCTGAGTTGTGAACAGCAGCCAAATAAACTGCTTCAGGTTGAAATTGGGAATCTATCTAGTATTTACCCAAGAGTCAGGAAACAAAACGTTCACTGGGTTCAAAGTTAAGGATTTTCCTTCTTGTTTGGAGTTTTGTGGGATTAGTTTTCGAGGAGGGCTGTCTGAGGATTTTAGCTTGTTTTTACAAAGAGAGAAGATGTAGTCAGCTCAGTGATAACTCAGAACCAGCACTGGTCCAAAAATCCTCTCCCATAGTGGCTTTCCTAGGAGCTGCCATGCTGTTTCAGTGGCTGGGGCATTCAAGGTATTTCTAACTCATTTTTCACACAGTTTTAGACTGCTAAATTCCTCATCAGAAAGTCTGCTAAGCGGAAAGGAGAGCAGAATTTAAAGGAGATTGGACATTTATGCAGATGCTGACAGCTGCTGGGGTTAACTGTAATCATTAATGTCACGCTCTTGTGTGGCACTTGGTGTCGCAGGTCTGAAAGGACTTCCCTTCCCCATGTCATCCCTCCCGTTTTACAGCCGGGGAGACTGAGACGCTGAAGTGCCTTGGATCAGGCATCTCGGCTCTTCCCACAGGGCCATGGTTATAGATCCAGGTCTCCGATGTTCAGGCACGTTTTTTACCCACTGGTAAGTTTTAAAGATAGAGTCAACAAGGGGCAGAATTAATACATTTTGAAAGGGGATGCAAACCCTCAGCTGTGAAGCACAAGAGACTCCCAGCACATGGGGCCTGAAGGGAAGGTTTTCAAGGGCAGATGATGTTGTATCAGCCCGTTTTGGTCTTCCACACCTGCTTTAGGCAACCAGTGCTGCACTGTGGGCTTGGATCCTGTCTGAAAACACTGTTTGTGCTCCACAGTTCACTCTTGCCTCCCAGTGCAGCTGCAGAGAAGAGTTGCACAAGAAATGTTCCTGTATGCCTTGACAAAAGCAGGACGAAATCCCCTCGTACTAAAAGGTAAAAGCAATGTAGGAAGCTTGTAGGAAACAGGATGGAATTCTCCAGCAAGGATCCAAAGCCATCTGCAGCAGTTGAGGAAGTTGAAAGCACCAAGCCCTGCAGCGTGGCACGTGAGGAGCAGATGCGCGACCCAGTCTGTCCCGTGGTCTGAGGGCCATAACCCCAGCGCCAGGGCACAGGCTGAGTTGACTGGACTTGTTTGCCTGAACCCCTATCTGCCAGCAAATGCGAGGAAAACTTACTTGTCTAAGCTCAGCGCAGGGCCGGGGCAGGGCCGTGAGCACGTACGACAGCGTCTGTGGTGACCCAGGGGATGTCACCAGCCCCTTCAGCTCCAGCACATACTTCCTCGGAAAGGTTTGGGAGCCTTGGGGATGTTCGCATGTGAACACAGGCTCCTACTGGGCTTTTAATGAAAGGCACAGTCACCCACTTCTCACACTGGGCCCAGGAGACTGTTTCTGTGCATGTTTCCACGGAGCCACACGTCAGAGCCCAGATGACCCAGCCTGGCGGCGTGTGGTACCCTGGGACTCCTCCCTGCCCATGGCCGTGGGAGAAGCCGCAGCATGGCTCTGGGCTTCGCTAGCGGGGTTGCTCTGGAGCAGCCTGGTGCACTTTGGGGAGCGTGGAGGAGACGGGTTAGTCCTCAGGGCCAGGTGGCCCAATCTCTGACCGTTTCTGTAGCTGCTGGCCACCTCAAACACGGACTGGCTTGGTGCCTCCATGTTGCCTGCAGGCACAAATCAATCGGGCAGCACCATCACTGCTCCAGGGTCCTGGCAGCCACTGTGTCCCTTGTGCCCGCTCAGTCAACAGCGGGTGGCAGGGACCTAAGGATGTCACGGTGCCACACACACAGACCCAGCTCAGGAGGTGCCAGACAGAGCAGCTCCGGCTCCGTACAAACTACCATCATGTCACCTGAGCTTCATTGCCAAGATGACCCCCCCCACACACACACCCCCAGCTAGCTTCTTCTGCAGAGCTGCTCTGTCCATTCCAGGCACATGGTCCCGATGGCCTGAGTGCGTGCTAGGGATGAAGTTAGTGTGCTCACAGCTGGAAAAGTAGCCTGGAGTAGACCCTGGATTTGCACACAGTAGTTGCCTTACCCCAAATAACTCCACATCAGTTTATAGCTTTAGACAGCAAATCATCTCTCCATCCCCTGGGATGGCAGCAGAGCTGGGACTGCAGCTCTGCACGGGGGACGAGGGATCCCGTAACCCCTCACACTGCTGTCGGCCGGCAGGGAGCCCGTCTGCAGCGTGGTGCTTGAGACTGCGCCGCGCTGCAGGGGCCTGGCTGTGCCCAGGGTCACTGGAAAGGGGGTGGCAGAGGTGAGGAGCGTTACATTACAGAAAAAGATTTACAGAACCGATGAAAACTGATGCACTTTCGGCAGTCGTCGGGGGGGAAGGCGGTGTGGATCTGGGCAGGGCTCTGGGGCACAAGCGCTCTTCTAGCAACAGCTTCTTACAGCACGTTGCTTCTGTCCAGGGGTAAAAGCAGAGATAGTGTTCACCAGCTGGGAAGAGTGAGATGCAAATACCTTGTGAAACCTGGGCAAAAAAATCTGTCAAGTGACATAATAGCATGTTACTCAATGTCCTAATGTCAGGGCCTGTTTCCTCAGCAACAAGAATCTGCTAGAAAAGAAAGAGAGAAAAAATTAGAAGAAAAGCAAATATAGTCATGTTTCCCAGTATAGTCAGGACAGATTTACAGGAGTCTCAACGGGGCAGCAGAGCCCTTTCCCTGGAAGGACACATCCTGCATGTCGAGCGAAGAGGAGCGCCGCTGGCTGGCACCGCCCCGGGGCCCGGGAGCCGGCGGCCGGAGGCAGCGGTCAGCGGGAGCGCCCAGCACCGCAGCAGCTTACGGCCCACGGTGGGCTGTGCGCCAGGCACCTCAGAGAGGGAAGGGGATGTTACAGGCGGCCGCAATCTTGCAGAGCACCAAGGCGTCCGGCTGTGCCCTTAGGCCGACATTACGCTGGTGCACGCTTGCCCCGGGGCAGCATCACTGCCGGGGGCTGGAGGGCAGGTCTGGCTGCGGGAAGGAGAGAGGCTGGGCTGGTCCTCACCTCCTCCGAGCAGGTCCCCAAGGGAGCTCACCCGCGGCATGTGCAAGCGGAGAGCTATCTCCAGAGCAGCAAAACGCAGTAATTCTCCCCTCTGGAGGGGATACTGAGAAGCTTAATTAGCTAATGTTTGCACATCTCTTTCTCATGCACTAATTATATGGTACACACACACACATACATGTTCATGCAGTTATTAACAGGAGCCTTTGATGGCCCAAATTAGCCGTCAAGGTACCTTTTGATTCCTAAGGATCAATATGGTATAATGTAACAGCCACAAAGTATGTTCATTACTCCGAAGGGATGGTTTAACATGGTCTCCATATCCCTTTGGCAGTAATTCCTCCTCTGTTGTAGCTGGCATCAGAATTAATGGCATGTCGTGTTCTGTAAGTCCTGACTTTTCAGATGAAAGGTACACCGTGTTGTTCGTATCAGTATTACAGCGTAATAAATCAATGCTTTCCTGTTGGAAGGATTTCAGACAATTTCACAACTTGCTCTCAGGAAGTCAAAAGACAACCTGTCTGCCAGGCCACGGGCCGATGAAAAAACTGTTCCATAAAAAGAGAAAAAGGGGCAAAAAAACAAAAAAGGTTTCATTGCGCCATTGTTACCTGCTGCATGTAGGACTCTGGTGCCAAGGTAGCAGCTGTTAAAATAGTTCCTACTTACCCCACAGACAGCACTGAAGGCTAGAACTGGGGCCTTCAATCAAGTACTAAAACAGAAGTCTTTTGAAATTCAGTATTTTATTTGGGGAAAATGCTGAGAACCTCTTTCTTACCTGTCTCACAATCTCAAGGCTTCACCAGGCCCTGCAGCACAAGGTGGTGCACAGCTCAAGGGAGCAAATTCCCCAGGCCAAGGCAGTTGTGGACAAGCTGATGGTGACTGGGACGGGGGAACCCAACCCAATTTCACTTGATCAAGCACTAGACAAAAGTTGAGCTTCTCTTCTGATTGCTGCGTCCTAGCACAAACGGCTTCCCATTCGCAGAAAAGCAGCAAGGGGAATAGGAGGAAAGACGGGTGCTCCAGGACAGAGAGCCCCCCCGTAAACTGCCAAAAAGGTGCCCGCAGAGTTATTGTCCCAGCTTCTTTGGCAGCTGCTGCCCAGAGCTTCCAGCGCAGTTACTTACGTCTTTACAAAGTAAAACTTAAATTCCCCTGGTCCCAGGAGCACATGCATAGGATGGGAAGAGGCTGAACTTGAAAGGGGAGCCATTTTGTTGCCTCAGATTAACTCAAACTGTGTGACAGGCTTTCCCCACTTCAAAACCAATGTTGTTAACCTTGAAATCTGCATTATTAATATTGCAACATGGGTCCCATCAGGAACTGCCAAAAGAGCTCTCATGGACTTGTGACAGCTCGTCCTGTTTGATTCTAATCATATATGAATGCATGAGTTAAGAAGACATCATTAAAAGTACATTAAGTTTAATTATGCCAGCAGCCACAGACGGTGGGAGCATCGGCTTAATGCAGAATGCATAATTAGATCAGACCTAATCCATTAGATTCATATTTGTTAAAGAAGATGTTCCTCGTCTATAAGTGTCACTGCAAGGCAGCAATTGGGAGGAATGGCAGCGGTTTTGGGGGCTACTTGCCTCCCACACCCCTTTCCTCTCCCCATTGCCTCGTGACCCTGCCGCGCACCACTGAGCTTTTGCTCAGCTCATTGCATGATGCGTTTAATGAAAGTGCGCACAAAAGCACAGCAAGAAGCCCTAGTGCTCTGCCAGGAAGCCCTGGGGAGGTGCTGGGGTGGTTTAAGCCGGTCCCGGGCCCCGTCTCCTCTGCGAGAAGCTCCCACTGTTGCAGTGGTCTGCGGTGGCGGACAGGCCCCCTCTCCTGGGTGGGCGGCTTCCCAGCCAGGCAGGACCAGTCCAGCCATGCTTGGCGATGGGAACGGGGGGTCACAGCCTGCCGCTGCCCTTTCTCGGGCTCCAGCCATTGCAAAATCACTATTTGCGCCCCTCAGCCTGGCGCAGGCTCAGTAAAAGCTGCCGAGGGTGGTGCTGGCAGTGCTCGTCCGCTCGCCCGGGGGTGCGAGGTGCTCATCCCCGCTTCCCGCAGCTTCGCTGCGCCCGGCAAGTCACCGCAGCCGCGTGATTGCAGTCGCGATTGCAACGCGATTGCCCAGGGAGCAAATTGCACTGGCGTCTCCCGGTGCAGCTCCCGCAGCGGCCAGGAGCCTCCCCGGCCGGCAGCACCGCTGCTGCTGCCTCGCAAGGGCATCTCCTGGCTCGCGAGGTCCCCAGTCCTGCCCACGGGTGATTTCAGCTGAGACCCCTTCCCGGCCAGAGCCAAACCAGGCTGGAACAGGGAAGAAGTCGAGGCCGCAGCACAATGAGCGCCCGACGGCTGCAGAACGAGCCCGGTGCGGTCGCAGTTCGGGAGGGTACTGGGAGCACGGCGCTCGCTGGGACTAATCATGGGCACCAGCCGCTCACGCTAAAAGGCTCAACTGGGCCCTCTAACACCTGCCTAAGCGCTGAATATTACTGCTATTAAAATATAACGGCCTCTCGCTGCCTCTCCTCCGCGGAGCCTGGCAAGGAGCGTGTTGGGAAAGCCGCGGCACGGAGGTGCTACCGCAGGCAGGGCGGGCGGGCAAGAGCCAAACCTTTCCGCAGGCGCCTTTAGTGGCCCAGGGCCAGCTCCAAAGGGACTGTAGGCCACAACAGAGGTTTCTAGGGAGTTTTCTGAACAAAGCATCTGCTAACTTGGGGTTGTTTTAGTTCTTTTGAGACAGAGAGAAATTCCCTACCAGTCATCCCATTTTATCCATTTTGCACTTCATCCTCGCCCCAGCACCCACTCAGGCAGCTCACGCTGCAAACCTTCCCGGACCCTTCTGCCTGGGCTCCGTCCTGGTCCCCGTCCCCGTCCCCGTCCCCAGGGAGCCATGGCCAGGGCAGCCGGCGAGGGCAACCCCGAGGCGGGCGCGCGGGCAGGCTGGGCTGCGCCGGGGGCCGGGATGGTGCCAGCACCCCGGGGTCCCTCCTGCCTCCCGCCACCCCACACACTGATGCTTGCCGCGCAGGTGGAGCGGCTCCCCGTTTTCCAGTTTTTAGGGTTTTTATTTGACAAACATCAGCAGCAGCATTTCTAATTTCAGTCTAATAAATAAGGGGGAAGCCCACTTGAAGGCTGCTGTGGTTTTCTTTCCCTTTTGTGTGCAGTGATGTTTCCATTTGCCAACGGCCACCATAACCGGGAGTCCTGCTTTGGCTGAAAAGCAGGAAGGGACATGGCCAACTTGCTTCCTCCTAAGAAGTGGATGATTTTTAGTGACTTGTACTATTAGCTGCCAATGCATTTTTGACTGGAGGGAGGAATAACTGGATATTGGAGAGACATTTGAAAACAGTATAATAACACAAGGCCTTTTAGAGAAAGCATTGATCTTTCTAAATGGGCAGCAGCTGATATTTTGGAAGTGAGCTTCGTGTGCACGCGTGTTTGCCCGCACACCTGTGTGCATCTGTGAGCGATCTAAAAGTAAAGCAACCACAAAGAGATCAAAGACGAACCCAAAGAGCAGCTCTCTGGAGACAGAAATGCCAGGACCTGTCCATCCTCCTCCCCATTCCCTTTAGTGTGGTAATCCACCTGGCAAGATGAAAGGGCAACCCGGGGGGGCTGTAAATTGTGCTTTCCCAAGGAAAACAGCTAAACTATTAGGACCACCCTCACTGAGCGCTCAAAGGGAAACACCAGTTAACCCCTCTGTGACCAGCCTGCCCCGGGCAGCTCGCCGGCGCGGGAGACGGGGCTGCATTTGCCGCCCTGGCCGTCACAAGCAGCATTTTCCCAGGGACTCGTCAGCAGGCTTTACGCTGCCACAGCCCTCTCTGAGACCACATCGAGCACCCAGCAGGGTTTGGCAAGATGCTGAATATCCCATCCCCGCTGCAATATGACAGGGTCCTGAGACAGTTGTATAACTGCAGCCTGATCGGCTCTTAGGTTTCCTTCAGAGTGGGCTGGGTGCTGACTGAACTCGCAGCCTGCTGGGTCGTGCAGTTAGCTGGATTTCACAAAGCTGCACGACCTCCCTCCGCTGGGGCACAGGGGCAGCTTTCCAGGGCAGGGTTGTCACCCCCTTCCCAAGGTTGCCAGGTGCCACACAGGGGGCCACCCGTGTGCCCTGTGCAAAGGCTGTGGCTGGAGGCTGGTGTGGAAAGGGTTAACCCCCCCCCCCCCAGCTCTTAGCTGCAAAGTGGGGCCAGCTGGGGGGGCCTGAGCGATGCTAGGGACCGTGCAGGTGAGCTGGGCTGGGAGGCTGGGAGTGCCGGGAGGATGGTGGCAGCTTTAGGAAGGGTGGATGCAGGGTCAGTCTGTTGTCCTGATGCAGTGCAGTTTCTGCAGTTGCTCCCTGTGTCCTCGCTCTCTTCCCCCACTCTTGGCCCGTGGAGGAAATGGAACGTGGCTGCACCCACTTGCTTTTAATACTTCAACTAGGCGTGGGGAAACTCTGTCAATGCCTTCACCTTTCTGGATGCTGAGCTCGTCTTCAAGCAGATGCTTGTAGGAAGAAAGCTTTCTTATGGGCCATGGGACTAGCTGGTTAATCCTGTTGATGGCAAGTCCTTCAGCTCTTGGCAGAGGAGGCTGCTGTGCAGAAAGGATGGGATTGAGATTAGAAAGAGTCAAGAGAGACCCTGAAAACTGCTGGATAATGTGCTTTTTGGTTCATAGGAGCACAGTGCAACAACCTGGGGTGGGGAGTAGGCTATCTGTCAATGGGATTTTCTATATGCTGAGCAGATGCAAAACTCAGAAAAACATGAGCTCAGCTGAGAGACACCAACTACTTCCAAGTCCAGGAATTACCTCTTGGTAGTTATACTGCATCAGGCAGGCTAAATTTGCTCTGCTCCCTACACAGTGCTATCTCCAGCCCAGGGAAGAATAACCAAACTCATGCAGGTAAGAAGCAAATGGGACGAAAAGCACTGTCTGCTTTTGCAAAGATAGGACATGCCAGGCTGATGTGGTTTGTTTGTTTGTTTTCTAGAAGATGCTTGTGTTCCTAAGTGAGGAAAGTGTGGCAGGTTTAATGTGAATGAGCTTCACAAAATCATTTGATTTTGTGGGGGAAATGATTAGATAAAATGAAGACTACATAAGAAAAGTTGTCAACGTGAGATATCTAAAGAGAAGATAATGAGTTGTACTGCAAAACACAACTGGACGGAAGGAAAGGTACATATGTACTTTCCTCCAAGGATTTATCTTGCAACCAGTGTTAACTCCTATAGTACAGGAAGAACTGAAAGATTTTGAAGTTTGTGGAAAAAAAGACAGGATGAAAGGCAGTAGTTCAACATCATGTATTTAGGGGCTGACTGCAGGATGGGAGACAGCAGAAGATCTGGCTATACTTGCTTATGTCTGCATGGGTGTTTGCCACCAAGAGGACAACACAACACAACCGTCAAAAAGTCAAATACATTCAAGGATCACAGCAAGAGAAAGTTCCAGTTCATAAATCCAGCTGCATAAGACCAAAAATGTCATGCACAGTCCTGGCCCATCACCATCAAAAGCTGAACTGGCATAACTGGGAATTCAGTGGCCCAAGAAGTCCTTTGCAGCCTCGTTTCTGTTCCTGCCTACCAAGGGCACCATGGCTGCCACCACCTGAGGACATCTACGCATGAAGGGCCTTCTCCGTGCTGCCCCAGAGGTTTTTAATACCACTCATGAGGTTCATTAGACCTAAGAACTGAGGCTGGGACCACGGCCTTGCTGAGGGCAAGGGCAGGAGGACTCTTTCCTCCCTGTGTTAGATGGCCCCAAATCCTCACATTGAAAATGGTTTCCCAACCTGCCTGTCAGCCTGGCAAATCCTGAAGTTTAAGCAGGGAAAAAAGAGAAGGGCAAAGGATGGAGTGAGCTGGGAGAAGACGAGAGACGGGAGGATAACAATACAGGCACGGGCGCATGACAAGCACCTTGCAACGAGCTCCGATGGGGCTAGCCCCCAACCAGCAGCTTTGCAAGATGCAGCAAAGCCAGGTTGCACACCGTGAACATAACGGCATGCCAAGGAGGGAGCGGATGGAGCCGCGGCGCTCCGTTGGTGTCGCAGGCGTTACTTCTCTGATTTTAATAAGCTTTGGCTGCTTCCTCCGAACGTGCCGGCTCTCTTCGGAGGTGCTAGTTACGTAACTGGTACGAAGCGCTGCTCTGGCTCCCGTTGCTCGCATTTCTTGAAGGTGAGAGAAAATTTGTACGAGCACCAGGTTTGCTGGCTCCGAGAGGTGCTGGGCTGAGAACAGCCCTCCTCAGAAATACTACTCGCAGCGCTCCGAGCCGACACGTGGTGCACTGCCTACGCCTGGCACTCGGGCAAGGAAGGAGGCTTAAAAGCATAATTAGTACAGGGAAAAAAAAGGCAGCGTCTTCATGCCAATTGGCTTGGAGGCAGCGAGGTGCAGCAGGGAAAACATGATTTAGTCTGGTGGCTTTGTCATCTCTTCGATAGAGCCTGGCTCATAATTACTGCTTTTTACCACTTCGAGGCGGATTGTGCATTAAAGAGTGGGTTGTTTTCCACAGTACCCCGATACATAAATCGTGGAGCAGCGGGTTTTAGTGCGGCATTGCTGCTGCTGAGGAGCTCTGGGACAGTGCTGGCGAGGCTGGGGCTGACTCCTCTGGCCGAACTGGGCTCTTCTCGCTGCTCAGTCGGGGACCCGTGTGGCTTGCGCAGCTCAGGGTGGGATCTGCGTGTCCGAACACCCCCTCGCTACCATGGTCTGGAGCCCTACACTCCCGAGTTAGAGGTCAGGCCGGGAGTTTTGCCCTCCTGGGTGATGGGAGAGCGCAAGCCCAGCTCATGAGGACCAGGCGGCGCAGGAACCGCGGTGGATCCCTTTAGCAGTCAGCTATTGCTGGGCAGCAGCAAGGTCCAGATCATTTGGGCCTGAAAAGCTACAGAGGACCATTCTGATGCTGTAGGGTGCCTTCCTTTTCATCTGTGCCTTTCTTTCACCAGCTCAGTGCTTTGCCCTCCTCCACTCTCCTCTCTCTCATTTGCTCATGTAAATGCATTTAAAAAAAAAAAGAAAAGAAAACCCCCAAGATCTGAGATCCCATGGTGCATTCATAATTGGCTGTTTTGGACAGTGCTGCAAAGGGTGGAGGATCCGGATGGCTAGTGAATATTGCCCTGATCCTGTTTTCACATGGCACATACTGGCAAAAGCCATCCGAAAGGGGAAGAGGAGTGAGGAGGAAGACCTCTTCGTATTCAACTTTGGGTCCCAGCAGTACCCATCAGGCCCTGGAAAAATGCTCCAGCTCTAATTTACAGTTAGAGCCACAGATTGCTTTCTCTTCAGAGATGAAAGCAGGACACCAAGCAGCTGAGTGAGAGGAACTTCAGAAAAGATCACAGCAGTGCAAACTTCCCCTGCTCCCGCACTTCAGCAAAACCCAGCTGCGGAGCCGGCAGAACACAGCCTGCTTCCTTGCATGGCAAGGGCCAAATGACTGTGATAATTGCTCTCCGAGCAATACACTGACTACGTACATTTAGTTTCAATTAATTTGCTGGCTCTAAATGAACTGCCTCCTATTGCTTTCAGCAATCAAATCTTGTTAATTGAAAATAGCGTTTATCTTATCTCTAGGAGAAGGCTGGACAAAAGTAGGGCAACAAAATCCAGTGTGAAGGTAGCACGAAGTAAAAGAAGGAGGGGGGAAATGAAGCTGAGGGAGAAAGGCAGGGAGGGTGGCTACACGAACAATTTCAGGCTTTTTTGTCTCAGTGGGTTCAATGCTTTCTGGGGGTCCTGGCTTGGTGCAGAGTTTTCTTCCCATCTTGTCTCGCATGCAGAGTTCGGGTGCTCCAGCTGACACAGGCTTGTGCTGTGAGGGCAAGCAAACACAGGGTTTAGCCCTGCTGCTTTCTCTGATGGCTCTGCAGTGGCAGTGGCCTGCTGGGGCACAGGACATGCAGCTCACGCCTGGGTAAATCAGAGCACCAATAGCCGCATTTAATGCATCGCCCTTGGGTGCTTGGTGAGTCCCCGAGGGGCGACTTCTCCCACCTTGGTTTTCACAGCAATGCCCATGCTCTCAGAGAAACAGGGGCTGAAATGCTAAAAGTATCATCTAAAAATCTCTTCAAAGCATTGTCCTAAGGTGCAGACTCGAGAAGTTTCCCTCAAACTACTTTTTTTTTTTTTTTCCAATTAGTTCACTTAAGTTTGCATCTTTCTGGCTGCTTCTGAGGACACTCAACTCTTGTCTCCTCCAAGGTATAAAGCTGGGCTTGCTTGATCCAGCTCCCTGCCCCTTCCACAGATGGCTTCCATTGAAACTGTGTCCCAGACCTGCAACCACATCTATGCCTCCAGATCCAGGACAAGGAAATGCTACTTTCTGAGCCGGTGACTCATTTTTAAATAGAGGGATCCTGTAGTATCACAAAGGGTGGGAAAAAAACGCTTAAACCCATAGAACAGTCAAAGAATGAATAAATCAAGCATCTTGCAATGAAGACTACATTTGCACCACAGAATGAGGTCATTGCTCCAGACTGTCAAGATTTGCTGGCCTTTTCAAGCAGGTCTGAATGCCACTTTCCAAACATATGCACAGCTCAGGGCTGGGAAGGATGGGGTGGGCTGAGCTCTGCGAGGCTCCTTGCAGTACAGAGGGTCTCATTTTTCTGTCACAGGAATGCAGTTTTAGAAGAAAAGCTTTTCCTAGGCCTGGAGGCTCTGATCCCACCTTGGGAAAAACAAAACCTGCTCTTGCCAGTCCTTGTGCTCATCATTTATGTGACATCCCTGAGTTGTAAAATCACGCAGATCACCAAGTGTTGTGGCTTCTCTCTCAAAATGAGAATCGGTTTTAGCTTTCTGGATTTGAGACAAAAGCTTGGTTCATGACTTTTAGGGGCTATGCGACTACAAGGGAGCAAAAAGCATGATGAAGTTGTTCAATTTACACCTTATGATTATTTAATTTTTTTTCCTAATTCAGCTCAAGTTGTCAGGGGTCTGGGGTCACGATTTTTGAATATTTGAGGTTAACAAAACAGGAAAAGCCATAAGTTTTTTTTTCCTGGCTCAGGGGGATCTGTGTCATGCCCAGGGAAACGCCAAGCTCGAAGTGTGGGCAGATACTTGGGAGCTGACGGTATCTGCCTAACTCTCTGCTCAGGCCAGCATGGCAGGGGCACCCACAGAGCCACCCAGCTTGGTGCAGGACAGGATTGCTCCATGATTTTCCCATGCAGGGCCAGAACAAATGCACCAGCTCCCCAAAACAGGGCAGATTACAGTTTGGAAGATTTTTCTTGGAAAACGTGATGCCTGAAAATCAAAAGGCTCCAGCTGGAGTCACTGCCTGACGCGCTGTGGGCAGGGGGCAGGGAGACGCTGCACCGTGCAGGCAGACCCCCGCTGCCTCGGGGACCAGTGTAAGCTGGTGAGCCCAAGCTGCCTCTAAGAACCAAGAAATATCTCTGCACTCCCGTTTTGCACCATAGAGATACCCTAATTTGCGCAGACCTTGCTCCCCTTGCACGGTGCAAGTACACCCTAAAAGACACCTTCCCTCCTGGCTTTAAAACCAAACAACCCCAAAAGCCCTTCTCCTGCCCTATTTCCCAAGGGAAGCCCTTTAAAAAGAAGATCTCCAGCCACGCTGTCATGTACCAGGAAATGATCCCATTTTCTTACCTCCAAGTGAAGTTGCAAAATTAGTCCTTAAGATATGGGGAACTAGCATAGTTTCGTTTTTTTTTTTTCTCTCTCTTTCTTGGTCTGATTACTTAAAATTCTTCTGTGAGTTTCTCACCAACTGAACCTAATGTTATCTCATACACACAGTCGTCATCTCATTAAAGGGAAATCAGAGAAACTGACTTTAATAAATTTTAACACCCTGTGTGAAAAATCCGGCAATTAAAGCTTCCTGCCCCTAGACCTTTGAAAGCGACACATAGCAAATCCCCTTCAGTCTCTAATAAGCATGGCTCATCAAAGGATGGTGGCATGTGGGGGTAGGAGAGGAGTCAGAGAAGGAAAGAAATAGGAGCATTAATACTTAAAGAGACTGAGAGACAAAAGATGACCCTCCGTTTTTCATCCTCTTTCCAGAAACCAAGGAGAGAATGAGCAGCATTAGAAGGAGAATGGTAAGCCCAGCTCACACAGGAGCGGCGAGAAAGGCAGGGTGGAGGTGGGTCCTGCTAGGCAGGAGAGAGCATACATCATGGCACAGGTTCCCAGAGATGCTCAGAGAATAATATTTACCCTCCAAGTACGTTCTGGCATGACTTTTGTTGCCATTGTTAATCTCCCCAGGCCAAATGTTCTGGAGCAGAGCAAATGGTTATCAAGCAAGTCCATGGACCAGGTTGTCTGCTCCTCTATAGACCATTAGGGAGTGTCCTAGAGATAAACTTAGCATCAGGCATGGAAGAATTGGTATTTCTGTTCCTCATCTCCACCCATTGCTAAAGCTGTTGCTGTCAGCTGGACAGCAGGGACAACCACTCAGTATTGTCCATCTGAAGAAAGAGTTTGGGGATTTTTTTTATTTTTATTTTTTAATGGATGGGAAAGAAACAGGTTGACTTTATCACTGCTGAAGCTTAGCCAGGGGGAGGAAGGTATACTAATCAGAAGTTCCACTTTTTCACAATCAGATGGGGAACTTCTCAAGAGATCTGGGTCCTACCAGCTCCTTCTGGAGTTCAGTCAGGTTTTCTGATCTCTTGAAGACCACATCTTCCTGGTCTGTTGTAAAACAGAGATGATAATCTTCATTCTATCCCCACTGAAGATATTTGTCCTATCTCAGAAGGGTGTGAACAAAGCACAAAGCTCTCAGAAGAAAAGCACGAAGTGTCTCTGTTGTCATTATGACTTACTGTGACATCTCTAACTCTGGGGCTAAAAGCTTTCTCTTTTTATTCCAGTCCCTTTATGACCTGGTCCTTCCAGGGGACTGCAAGACATAGTGAAGGAAGGAGGCTGTCATAGAGAAATCACTGTTTTTGCACACAGCCAGGTGAAACACAGGCAGTGATGAATTGATGATGGACTGGAACTCATTAGCATAAAAATCCTCAGATGCCTGATAAAACTTCTCCTGTGAGCCTGATGAAGCGATAACAGCCCTGAAAGTGGCTTCTCCAGAAAAGAAATAGCCAGCCAGGGACTATTGGTTTGATTGGATTGCAATGAAGCTTCAGCTCAGACCTGAAATACAATCTGTGGAGCCAACAAAAGTTTGCTGGAAGACAAGACCAAGACAGGAGACTGTGTGAGGCAGCTTGGCTTATAAGCAGCACCAGCATCAGGCAAAGTGAGCTGGCTGACTTAGGCTGAGAATGGACAATGTAGCAAGTGGAAGGACATACGGAGCCTGCTTTGGGCAGGCTGGAGACCCAAAATGATGCAGAGCAAATGAAAAAGAGCGCGCTTAAAGTAGGGCCTGGGTGGGTAACTGGGACAGCTTCCCTATAGAGGGAAGGACAGCTGGTCTGGCTCCATGCACAACACTTGGCAGCTTTGTGAAGAGGCCTTACTGCCTCTGTCTGTACCCACAGAGTACAGAAATGCTACAGGAAGACTTTCTTATTGTGGGCTGTCAATCCAGCCTTCTCGGAGTACCAGGACTTCTCTTTCTTGCTTCTGTATACGGCTCCTTTGAACATTTCCTCCATTCCTGTCTTTCCTCTTATTTTTTCCACTACCTAGAGACCTGATCTCACTGGGGTAGGCTGCGCTTCTATGCCAAAAGGAGACTTCTCCCACCTGCTCTCCAAGTGTGAGGGGCACACGGACCTCTGACAGCTCTCTTAGGCCTCTGCAAGACGCTCCTTGCCAGATCTCAAGTTCTCTCCTTGCCACCTAATGCTCATTCTTGTTTGGTATGCTGTTCTGTCCCTGAGATTCAAGTAACATTTGTGCCTCTTAGTTTTATGGGAAGATATTCCTTTTTTCAGTTGGCTCCTGTTGACACTGAGGTCAAAGAGGACAGACCATTTTGCTAACGCAACACCTACTTTGTGTGCTTTCAGAAGCAAAATCCTGTGTATGTCTGTTTGTCGGGGGGCAGGGGGAGGGCAAGAGAGCATTTTTCTTTAGAGGACTCTCTGAGTTTGGGCAAAAGGATCTCACTCAAGCCCTGTGCAAACCTGTGAGATGCCATGTCCTGACCACCAGCTTTGCTCAGGGGACACCCTATCCCTGGAAGCCCTGCACAGCTCCTCCTTCCCTCTCCCACACCAGAGGAGACTGGTTTTAGGGAAGAGCTTTTGTTCCAGCTCGGCAATTTCAGCAGTCCTGCCGGGCCACGTCAGCAGGGGCGATGTGATGCTCAGTGCCAGTGGCGCTGTGCCCCGCACTCTCACCACCTTTGGCGTCTGACCCAGACGAGCAGCCCGGGCGCCTCGGCTCTCTCATCCTCCATCCCTCCCTCGGCACAAGCCTTTCCTTTTCAGGGAACAACAGCCCAAACACCTGTTGGCACACCAGCAGGCCTCACGTCATCCCCCCGAACTCCCCTTCCTCTGTGACTAAAACAGCATTTAATTTCCAAGGCAATTTGGCTTTCGGGAAAAAGCAATCTCAGCACCCCCACCTGCTGCCTGCTGCCGCATCTCTGCAGCATCCCGCGTTGCCCCGCGTCAGAGGAATGGTGCCGCTAATCAGCCGCCGAGGGGGAAACGTAACGGGGAGCCCTGAGGGCTGAGGGAGGCTGGTGTGTTTGATGTTTGCCTTATTTATTTAGTCTCTGTGAGAGTCCCTTTCTGCGGAGGAGCGATAAGCCGCCGCGTGGCGTCCCCGGCTCCCTCTTGCCCACCCCTGCTGGCTCCCTCGGCCTCCATTTCCTACCAGACGCCATCTCGTTAGCGCCAAACCCCCCCGCGTACGTCCCCGCCAGGCTGCCCTCCCTGCCCCGGCCTGAAATGCCACCTGAGTGCCACGGAAACAGGGCGCAGCGCTGCCGGCTCAGCAGAGCCCGAGTGCCAAAGCGAGAGGGGGACAGGGACCCCGATGGCTCTGGAGACACCCCGGCAGCCCACGGGAAACGTGCGCAGAGATGCGGCTCCAGAATCAAATCCCCGCTGCCCTCCGGCACAGCCGGGCTAGGTATGGCCTGGTATGCAACGCAATTTAAATATGTCTGATGAAGTCGGTTGGCTTGCGTGCCACCGGGAGATGCCGCCGCCCGGGACGGGACGGGACGGGACGGGGCGGGACGGGACGGGACGGGACGGGGCGGCCGCCGCCGCGCAGCTCGGCCGCGGCCTCCTGCTCCCTCTCCCGGCCCGCCGCGGCCGCGCAGCTTTTGCAAACGCGTCCGTGAAGGCAGCGGCGCTCCCCGCCCCGCGGCGCGGGCTCCCGGCCGGCTGGGCTGACCCGGGGCCGGTGGCTGGGAAGGGCTGGAGAAGACACAGCTCCTCTTTGGAGAGCTGTAATTAATGTTTGGAAGCTGCTGGCTGCTCTGACAAGCCCAAGCGCTCCACATGGTGTTCATGCCATTCACCTCTCCTCCTGGTTTGCAGATGATATTTATTATTATCTTTATTAATTATATACTGCAGTGCACTTAAAATGGGGGGGCAGGGGGGAGGGGGAAGAAGGAATGGCCAGTGATTCCCCACCGTAGAAAAGCAGTGTTACATTTTGTACTTGTTCTAGGTAAAAAAGCTCTCACTCCAAGAAGTGTGAGATGCATTACTAATTGCACAATTATTTTGTTCTGTGGCGCTTGCAAAAAAGAACTTGGAGTGCTTTCAGCAAATTCTGGTGTTGAGGAAATAATGACTCGTTTAAAAAAAGAAACTACATACTAAATTAAGTGCTCTTCCTTTATGAGAATTGTTTCTTAGGCTTCTAGGATATTTCTTCCCCAACCTTTCTTAAGGAATAAGAAGCAAACGCTTTGCTTGGTTAGTAACACGTCGAGGCCAGCATGGACTCTGAGACAGGGAAGAAGATGAGGACTGCTCTCTCTCCTCCTCCTGCTGCTTTCCTCCACTTTCCCAATGCAGCATTTTTGCCCTTTCCTGGTGGGGCCTTGGCAGGAGTGGAAT
The DNA here is from genome assembly GCF_036417845.1 of Apteryx mantelli. Classification (NCBI taxonomy): domain Eukaryota; kingdom Metazoa; phylum Chordata; class Aves; order Apterygiformes; family Apterygidae; genus Apteryx; species Apteryx mantelli. Next base: position 12,212,167 of record NC_089991.1, on the reverse strand, counting down.
CACTTGGTTCCCCTTGAAGGACCGTTCAAGAGCAGTCAGATGATGTTTTGTGTGCAAAATGCATCCCATGCCCTGCAGAGGTGGCAACAAACATCACGTACACATAAGGCCAGAGCAACTTCTGTTCCCCGAGGATACGAGTGGGATGTTATAGGTGCTCCAGTAGTGCAGTACAAAGCTTAAGCTGTGAAAAGGAAAAGGGTGATGCATGTTTTTACTCACTGTGAAAGGCACTGGCAGAGACGGAATATAACAGATGATTTCATAAGACGTGCACAGACTATAATGGATTCTCCCAGGGAGGTGGATTTTGCAGGCCTTTAAATTTGGGGGTGTCAAAGGCTCTTCTGGGCTGAGAGGTGGGTTAGCCCTGCCTCTGCAGCACCAGACTGCAGCATCCCTTCCATGGTGGCATCCCCCTCCTTCCCCTCTCTGCCTCCCGCTATGTCTTGGCCAGCCCAGATGGATACAAACTCCCTTTAAACAACTCGAAACCAATGCCATTGAAAATGGCTCTGTGGGCTTTTATTCTGTCTGCTTCTTCATTGCCACACTCCCATCTCTCTCCCACCAGTACCACCAAATGCATGAAAAGACATCCTTTGGGCCAGGCTCAAGTCTCTCTTCCATCTCTGCCCTAGGCTGAGGGTGTTCCTGGCAACCCGCACGAGAAGCACAAACAGATGAGCAAGGGCAGTTTTGCTCACCTCAGCAGGTAATCGCAGGTGTTTGGAAAACTAACCTCTTCAAGGCCAGAGGAAAAACACATCTGTTTCGGTGAGATTGATCTGCTAGTACCAGCAGAGCAATCAGCTGGTCTTCTAGGAAAAAGGCAACAAACAGCAAATTAGAAGGTATCATCCTGCTGAGATTTCAGACAAATTAGAAGACATAATGGCAATGTCGCTATGAGACTCGTTGTGCCTTTCAGCGGCTGCTGGCTAGGCTAAGCCAGCTCGTGAGCTGGTTTAAAAGGTCCATGACTGCTGCAGTGGCCAAGGTGATGGACTCTGCTGTAGCACGGAGCCACAGCTGGCAGCATGAGAGCCCGCAGATGAAGGAGCTGCCCTCGGAGCACCCCGGGGGCTCCCTGCCCTCGCTCCTGGCGGCGCTGGGCTTGCAGCGAACACCGGGCTCATACAAGCCAAGCTGTTCCTCCCGCCAGCTGAAACTTCAGCTTCTTGCCCCATGCTTTGGAGGTCTCTGACACTGTTAATGTCCCGGAGAGGAGTGTAGCCCCCTGAAGAAGAGAACAAGGGCTAGATGCTCCCACCTCTCTGGAGCCTTCTCATTTGGATTTCTCCTGGACGCAAAGCCCCTCTGAATGTGAATACGTAGTTTCAGACTACCCACTCACATGTGCGAGATAGCGTGTGCTTCACAGTTTCATAGACCTTTCAGTTATCTATATTCTTAAAGCAAGCTTAAAACTCTTTCTGGGTATTTCAGAGGGCTTTGAAACATGGCTACTGAAAAATCAAAAGGCCAGAGTCCTATTTGCAGCAGGAGTGCTGGGTACGCACTGCGTGGTGCTTTGGCCTGTGCAGACATGAACTGTGAATCACCTTTCTGCTGTGGCTTGCTTTGAAAATAAAGCTTTTGCATCCACAAAGCACCATCCCTGAGCAACACCCTGCCAACTTTTTGAGCCCAGAGATCAGTCTGAGTTTTCATTACTGCTCCCCAATTTCATCTAATTCTGATATTTCTAAATCTCTCTCTTCTCCTGACAGCAACATATGTCTGGCCATGCAACTCAAGAAGGAAGCAAATTTTGTTTAGAAACAAACAGTCCCACAGGAGGTCAGTGGGTCAGTCATCAACTTTAGTTGCCTTCACAGACTTTGATACTCTGATGACAGATGTTTCCACCAGTAAATTCAATACACAATATTTCAGTAACTGTAATTCAGTTGTGCTAAAGAGGATCTGAGGATTGGATGAGCACTCGGTGAAAAGTCTGTCTTTATTCTAAAATGCTGATTTATCATATATTTTAAATTTTCTTTTGTTTCACATGCATCAGCAGCCAACCTGATGGACTGACACTCCCGATGCCGTCATCCACCAGAGCTGATTGATATCCTCCAAATGTGATGGATAATCAAACATCTCTGCTGATCCTGAAGGCCATCAGAATTAAAAATCCCTGATTACAACAGCACAATTGAGGAGTAGGGCTTGAAAGACAAATTCTCTTCAGGTAGAAGTACTTAAGTATATAGTTTTGTTTTACAACCAGGTGGTTGTGCTGCCATTCAGAAAGACCTCGACAGGCTGGAGAGATGGGCAGAGAGGAACCTCCTGAAGCTCAGTAAAGGGAAGTGCAAAGTCCTGCACCTGGGGAGGAATAACCCCAGGCACCAGTACAGGCTGGGGCCAACCAGCAGGAGAGCAGCTCTGCAGAGAGGGACTTGGGAGTCCTGGGGGGCAACAAGGTGAACATGGGCCAGCAATGCGCCCTCGTGGCCAGGAACGGCAGCATCCTGGGCTACATGAGGCAGAGCATTGCCAGCAGGCTGAGGGAGGTGATCCTTCCCCTCTGCTCAGCACTGGTGAGGCCACATCTGGGGTGCTACGTCCAGTTCTGGGCTCCCCAGTACAAGACATGGGCTTATGGGAGTGAATCCAGCAAAGGGCCACAAAGACGATTAGGGGACTGGAGCATCTCTCATACAAGGCGACACTGAGAGAGCTGGGACTTTTTAGCCCGGAAAAGAGAAGGTTGGGGAGGGGGTCTTATCAATGCTCATAAATATCTGATGGGAGGGTGTAAAGAAGAGGGAGCCAGATTCTTTTCAGTGGTGCCCGGTAACAGGATGAGAGGCAATGGGCACGAACTGAAATACAGAAAATTCTGTCTGAACATAAGAAAACACTTTTTCACTGTTGAACACTGGAACAAATTGCTCAGAGAGGTTGTGGAATCTCCATCTTTGGAGATATGCAAAACTCAGCTGGATACTGTCCTGAGCAACCTGCTCCAGCTGACACTGCTCGAACAGGGAGGTTGGACTAGATGATCTCCAGAGGTGCCTTACAGCCCCGGCTTGTCTGTGACTCTGTGAATGTGCAAGACAGGCAGAATGAAGAGGCTGCAAATAAAGTGTGTGGGGAGGGGGAGTGGAGGGGGGGGAGAACACTTTCAAGTATTTTATAATTACTAAGATTTTTTTAAATCCTGTTTACATTTAACTTTGCACATTAAATTCATACTCATGCTGTGCAGCCAGGTTCAGTAGCAATATACAAAATCTTATTAAGAGTAGCAAATGAAGAAGATGGGAGGATTTGGGGTGGTAAAGGAGGGACGTTCCAATGGAATTAACACCTGCTGATTTTCATCCTGTCCAACAATAAATTGCTTGTCAAGAAACTCAGTGGGGACCAACTACTGTCAGTTACCTATACACTTGAGAAAAATAATTGGAATGCAAAATGAGACGGCTCACAACGATCTCCAAAATGTCCTGGCTCCTTATCCAGCGGGCTCTACTTTGTTGCAAGTTGGCATTGTTCAAGGGTTCCTTTCTCTTCTCTCTTTCACTCTTTGATGCTAATTGTGGTGTCTTTTTACAAATCCTTGTTCAGACTTAAATATAAAGAGTCTTGAGCAGTCTGGCTGGATTGAACTATTGTGTCTGCAACTTTTCAGCCCTGCCAGTAACATTTGAAATAAGAGAGTTAGATTTTAACTAGGTTTGCTATTAGAATGGAAACAAGGATCAACTGAATACTGGCCTCACTTAGAGAAATCTCTCGGCTGACACTGGTGCTTGAAGCCTATGGGCCACTTTATATTCATAACTTTAGACATAAAAATTAAGTGTCATCATCCTTCCTTTACAGATGCAGAAGACCAGGACCCAGAGAGGAGTAACTTGTTAAGACTGTTCAGAAACTCCAGGGGCTGAGCCAGAAATTTGATTTAAATCCCCTGCTTGGATATTATTTTGAAATTTTCATTGCTGCCACAAAACACAGAACACAAGACACCATTGTACTAGAGGAGAAACCTGTACAGAGCAAAACAACAGAGCCCGGCTGAAGAATTTACAATCTGACCTTAGGGCAGGAGACGAGTTGGATTCAAACAGATGGGGAACGAAGCAGAGTTCATCAGCAGGAACATCTCATGAACATCCCCTGGGCCAAGTGCTCCCAAGATCTCACTACAGTGTGGAGTTTGGAGGAAAGATGGAGCAGAAAATATTGAAATATCCTCCCAGCTGGGCTGTAGCATGAAGAAGGGTCTGGACAAGGGGAGGGTGTTAAAGACCAGATAGGACGATATCTGCCAGGATGCAGCTGGGCTGCGTCCAGCTGCAGTGCAACAACGTGAAGTAGCTGATCTCCTGGGTTTGCTTCAGGGTCTATATTTCTACTACTTTTCTGTGGTCAATATAAACCCCCACCCAACATACTAGTGCCTTTCTTCATACCAGAAGCCTAGTAAACAGCTGTATCAAAGTCAGCTAAACACAGAGGAAACAAGTTTTTCCATTCCTGCCTACTTGACTTGCCCATTTCCACCAGCCAAAGGCACCAGTCCTGTCCCAGTGCATGGGATACATCCTGCATCCCATCCTGCATCCTCCCTTGAATAACGTGTCATTAGAACCCTCCTTGAATCCAACCCCCCCCCACCTTTGGAAAGGGAGGTAAGATGACAAATCAGGACCTGAACCCAGGGTCTGAATCCGGGTTAAAACCTGCTCTAAGGGGCCAAAGGAAACCCCCAAGCTCAGGCAGGTAACAGGCTGTTGGACAGATGCACTGCACTCAGCTGGGCATCTCCAGAATGAGTCCTGAATGCATCAGCCCCGTCCCTGCAAACCTTCAGCAACTCTCAGACTGGATGAAGGCGCTGAAGTGGGGCGCCAGGGGACATGGCTCACCAGCTTATGAGCCATGGCAGGGCCCCATGCACGTGCGTACCCACACCTGCAAACAGGGAGTGAGTCAGCCCAGACTCCCCACAAACATACAGGAAGTCTAAGCTCTGTCTAGCAAAACCCAAGAGCCAGGCTAGCCTGAATCTGCTCAGAAACGTGATCCTTTCCATCATATAAGAGCAAGATATCTTGCAGAAAATAGAGGGATGAGAGCTTATCTCTGAGATATGTAATTTCCCCATGCCGCCTTTAGCTCGGTGTTATCATGGAGCTGCCAGGGGACTCTGACCTTTATGGGAAATGTTAAATCATTGTGGCTTTCATATTGTTTAATATTCTTCATTGATTAGTTTCCATCTCCCTGAAGGCAAGAGGATTTGACTGAGAGCCAGAGCTCAGCAGTATCCAGGGCTGTGGGTGGTATTGAGCCTTTGAGAGAGAAAACTAGCAAAATAAAATGCAGTAAATGACTGAAAAATAAAGACAAGAAAATGAGTGACTTTCAGAATGGATATTCTTCCTGACCTGGACTAAAATCCTGCTGCCGTTTCCATAAAGCTGCCCCCTTAACTCCCAGAGACCGATAAAGGCTGACGGCTTATTTCAGCTCCAAACCACAGATCTCATATGTTGCAGTTACAGAAACATCACGTGGGTCTGGATTTACTTGTCATCCAAGAATTGGCTGTATTTGCCTTGACCACCCTTTGTGGTGGAGCGTAGGCCTGGGGCTCACCGAGCCGTGTGTCCTCACTGCCGCTCCTGGATGCCTGCCACTCCAATGCAGTGTGCCAGCTCCCCCACCTCGACGTCCCTTCGCGTGGTCGGCTCCCATCCTTGTTGAATGGGACATGATAGAGAGTTGCACTACCAAGTCCCAGGGAGGAGGGGGAACCTACCTGGCCACTTGTGCTTCTGCCAATCTCTCAGCATCGCAGGAGCAGCAAGCAAAGAACTCTGCAAAGACATATCAAAGAGAAGCCACCAGTCCCTCCTCCAATAACAGGCAATATACAGGCTATATTGCACAGTCTTTTCAATCGGGGATATTTTCATGGGACTGTGACCAAAAGAAAGAAGTCCTGGTGTTTTCCCTTAGCCAGCCTGTTTGGTGGGCACTAAATACACACCTCAGAGCACTGCAAATCACACCTCATCCCACTGACTCATGGCCTTGTTACAAGGATGTACAGCCAGGACAGACAACATCATGCAGGCCAAACTGCGACTTTGGAGTCCAGTCCTGAGCAGGCAGGAGGAGGAAGAGCTGCCTGTTTAGCTGGCACAAGCAGAGCCGCTACCAGGAAAAAGCCTGGCAGCAGCAGGGAGCAGAAGTTGCAGGAGGCAGTTTCTCACCAGGTGAGATCCAGCCCCATTCAGCACGGCTCCCACTAGGATGTTTTGCTTCTCCAGACCCGGAGGACTGTCTGTCCTCACATAAATCCACCTGCATGCCAGACGCCTGCTGAACGAAGCAGAGCCACTGAGTAAGAAGGGCACCCATCATTACAGGCTGTGTAATTGTATCAAACCACATTTTGAGAAACCCTAAGCAGTAATCTCCCTCCTAACAGAATGGCCAAGAATAGCCATGTCTGGGCAGCTCTTGCTGCTTGATTAATCTCATCTCCTCCTCTGTTTTCCTCTCCCAGAGCTTCTTCCATGAAGCCCTGACTTGCCTCTTTCCACGGAGACATGCATAGCCCAGCTCCCTGAGTCCCAGGCTGTTTTTTCACTCTCATTTATTATTTTTAAAGCCTGTTCTTTTTTTCTTTTCCTCCTGTGTCCAACCAACTATATATTAGCATCTGGTTTGTGAACTCAGGTTTTGCATCTCTTGCCAGGAACTCTGATAACAGCCTCCAAAGGGGACCAGTGCTCAGGCCTCGTGCTGCACTGGTCCCGCCAAAGCTTTTGGTAAGGGAGGAGGAGGGAAGCCAGTTGCTGCAGCTGGGGCTGGAGAAGTGTTGGTGCTCAGCAAGAGACACCTGCCCTGGGAAATGCAGATGTTTCATCCCTTTTTGATGTGAGAGGAGAAGGGATTTTGCAATGATGCTGCCCAGAGGGACTCATTTGTTCTCCTGGTATTGCAGTGTCAGTGGCGATGGAGTCTGTAGCCAGGCTGACTGTGGTGTAAGTGGAAAAATGGCAGGAAGGAAGGAGATTTGGGGCATGGCTGGGAAGACAACATTGATCTGCAGATTTGTAACCCCATGGTCTATGTGTTAAACAGACAGGAGAGCAGGTTTGGCCCACTGCACCCCATGCCTGATGCTGGGGCAGACCACTGCCTGAAGAGCCCATCACTCGCAGCTTTGCCATAGAGGCACATGGGCCCACTACATCCCTCAGATCTGCAGCAAGGGCCTAAACAAATCCACAAGAGCGAGGAAAATCAAAGCTGCATGGTCAGTGTGTCTAGCCACACTGTAAGCCAAACTTCAGCCTCTGGAAGGGGGGAATTAGCAGCCTCGGCTCCACTACCAACCATTCATGGTCATGGCAGGAACACCCCTCTCTCTTGTCCTCAGGGACTTCCTCCCAAGCTTTCTGGCTCACCAGCATTTTCAAATGGCTGTTGCACATTCCCAAACTGCTTCCTTCCCTCTTTCCCCACCTGCCTGCCCCTCTGATACTGTATTCATTAACAGGGACCTTCCGCCTGCAAGGCTGCAAAATCTTTGTCCCCTCTTCTAGAAACACTTATCAAGACATGGAGCAGCAAAAAGAAGAAAAACAAGAGTTGAAGAATGGTCATTGCTTTTGTTGTTTTGTGTTTTGTGCATTCCCACGCCAGCTTCGACAGGGTAAATATAATAGCAGCGTTAGATAATGCAGAAATACTGAGCTATTAAGAAACAGCTTCAAATTAATCTCAGAATTTTTTGTTTGTTTTTTTTTTAACTACAGCAATGCACCTCCTAGCTCCCTTATCTTTTTGGGTGCACCTGGCACTGTGAAAGATTTAAACTTGCAAATCCAAAGCTTAAACAGGGTAAATAGTTTTGCTTCAAACACTCCAGGATGGAAAAAAATAAGAATAACGAAAAGGGAGAAAAATCACACTCCATATTTGGCCTTTGGATTTGTTGCGTGTGCAGAAGAGGGAGGTTTCAGGGAGCTTATGGGTTTTTACAGGAGCTGAAAAGCTCATACCTGCTTAGCAATGTTTATTGCAATGCACTGAGAAAAGAGAAGGCTGCTCTTTTTCTTATACGCCACCATGAGCACCAGTTCTGGCCTTGAGCCTGTACTGAGGGCCCTGCTCGAATGTGGCCAGTGCGGAAGGATTTCCACCCAAACTCTACTCAGAGCCTTTTAAAATTGCCTGTTAGGCATCTCTTTTCCCAGCTCAGAATAAAACTTGCCTTCTTCCTCCACCTCCTACTCTACCATCCTGACTAGGACTTGCAGTTATTTGTGGAAGCTTGTTAAAGTGTCCGGGAAGGAGGAATCATTTTCCCCCTTTGGGACACTTCAACACCCCTTTTAAAAACTTTTTAATCATCTTATAAAAGCCATAGCTACATCTCAGTGATGCCAGAAGTGGTCATGGAGACAGCCTGGTAACTAGCCCCTGAAGGATTTTCCCCTTGGACCTCTGCTCAAAAGCAGCACGCGGGCGGCAGAGCAGAGCTTTCCCAGGCACTGGAGGTGACTGACAGGGGGCCGTCGCGGGAGAAAGATGTTCCTGGAGTGCAGATTTTCATCACTCTGCTAAGGAGCTCTGACAGCACGTTGCCAGCTGAAGGCCAGGCTCGCCTCCTCTTTAAATCAGCCCAGCTGAGAATCTGGGGCGTGTTGTGCCTGACATCCTGAGGTTCAATTTTTGGCTGGGATCTTGCAAGTTTTTAGGGGCTGTAAAAGGGATTCATAGTGTTTGCATGCCCCAAGGCTTTCAAACACTCCAGATCCCATTGGAGTCTCACTCAGGTACCAACTCTGCTCCTTCCTGGGGAGTCTCCAATATGTGAGCTGGGCATTTCTATTAAACCTCTGCTCCTGCAGCCACGCGGTCTGATTTTTAGCTATTGGCAGCAAAATAGGGCACTGCATATAAGGACAAGAACAGCCACAACAGCAATTTACCATGGCCCATGAATAGAGTTTGATTAGGAGATGTCTCCATTCAGTTCTGGCTACTTTTTCCATTTATACCACATTCGCCAAAGTACCTAAGGGTTGGTTGTGACCAGTGAGCAAATATTCCCAGAGGACCAAGTTTGGGTGGACTTGAATTTGACGTCAGTGAGAAATCTTAATGCACAAATATTAAGAGAGTTTTAAGGTATTTTTGGAGTTCAAGAACAGGTTAATCTGTCTGCAGAGTCAGGTTCATTTTCCAGGTTTTCTTTGGGAAAAAAACAGGAAGAGGATTCACATGCTTTCTGCAGGCTCAAAAAGCAAGGAGCCAGAAAGGGCTTCAAATCCGTTCATGTTAATTATTTTTTTTCTAGTCATGACTCTTACAGCACTCCCAAATTTGAGATCCTCATTTTTCAGTGTTTAGGCCTAGCTGGCAGGTTTTTGGTTCCTATCAGTGGAGTAAAGTGGATGGTCACACCACGAGTGCCCAGGAGAGCCGAGGAAAGGTGGAGGTGGGTGAGGGAAGCAGCCATCCCTGCCGCAGAGGGGATGAAGAGAGACAGCTGTGCAAGGGTGCCACCGTACCTGCTGCTTTTCAGTAATGACACAATTTAGCTGTTTTTCTCTTTCTCTCCCTTTTTTTTAGTATTAAGATTTATGGGGAGGAAGGTGCCCAACTGCCTCTGAGTGCAATAAACCTCTTGCGGTTGGTAAAAAAAACGAACAGCTATTCTTCCAGCTTGTTAGCAGTCGGGGCGAAAGTGGTGGGAGGAATCCAGAGGGTGAGGGTTTCTAATGCCTCGCTCGTCACTGCTGAACCCAGCACTATTTATGGTGCAATTATCACCGCAGACAGAATCCTTTATCATTCAGCCAATACTCTGGGTAGAAATCCTATAGCAGCCCAGCCACTCCATTTATCATCAGGGTGCAGGCAACAGCCAGGTGAGGAGGTTCGCTTACGGAAAACATATCTGCACGATGACTTGATGCCACCACTTGTCCCTGCCACCTCTGCCCACCCTGTATTTATGGCCACGGTGTCACAGGGGGCTGCTGTCCTCCCACCATCCGTGTGATGCCCGGGAGCAGCCGAGGACTGCGGGGACGGGTGGCTCTCCCCAGGATGGACGGAGCAGGCACGGGTCCACCAGCGCTTGTGGAAACCTCTACTGCTGTGTCAAATGTGGGTGGCACTGGTCAGCTGCTAGTGGGAACCAGCAAGAACTCACCCAGGCAGCTGAGTCACGCAGCTTAATTTTCCCGGTGAATTGGACTAAACTCCCACACCAGCATTCCCACTGCCACGGTAGAGCTGGGAAGCACCGGCAGCAAGCGGCCTCGGCTCTCTGCCTTTGTGCTGGGGTGTGGGACTGCTGCAGTGCAGATCAGCTCCATCAAATGTCGTTCACCGAGTCCTCCACATCTCCCCTTTACCTTTCCTTGCGCTGAGCTGGACTGCATTTATTAAGGGATAAGCGGTAATTTTGCAAGGAGTGAAATTCCTGAGGCACAGGAACTAAAATGACAATTGATCATGACGCTTGTTTATCTTCTAATTGTCGCTGGCTCCTGCCTTTTCACGTTCCCAGCGCTTACAAAGGGAGGAACAGAGCTAGGAGATGTAATTTAATACCCCAAACATGCTGGCTTAATTGCATTCCCCATAAGCCAGCCACACAAAACTCCAAACAAATTCGATTAATTTATTTCAATTTGCACAAGTCTCCTTCTCAGATTGTAATTAATGGAGGGAAACAATTAAGGTAAACAGAGAACAGCTGAGAGAGCTGTCCTTGCTAAAAGTCACATTTTATTTTAATAATGCTCTATTTATATAACTTCCACACTTTTAACAAGTTTCCCATTTTCTCGGTGTTTAATCAGTCCTGTAAATATTTTGCCTCAGCTGGAATGGTTTCATGTAATCATAAATCAACACCAAGGGCCTTGAGGCAGGGAGAAACCGAATTGCTGGTGGACTTTTGGGGGAATGTGGGCGGTGGGCAGAGACTCGGCCACTTTGTCCTTTGAGCCAGAAGGGGAGGGCAGTGCGTAGAGGGAAACCAGAGCTTTCAGGAACATATACCACGGGGTTAACTTGTTTCCTGCTCACTGCCCAGAACTGGGGGCTCTCAGGGCAAAGAAACATGCACAGACAGATTCCCAACTGGTATGTATTTTGGGACTGAGGGACAGGACTCCTGTCAGGCTGGAGTAAAGGCAATTTGCCTGCGCTGGGCACTCTGGTCTGCTGCTGTTGTTGCAGCCGGGTATTTCTTTGATAGATACTTGTCGCTATTAGGAACATATGCAGAGTCCTGTTTTCCTCATCATGACAGGACCAAATAGTGCGGGCAGCGTCCTCATGCGATGGTCCAAGACTTGTTTTCCCCTTCGGCTTGACCCCAGCTGCCTGTGCTCTTCACCCTCACCTATAAGCACTCAACTTTCTGTTAACCTCCCTCCCTCTCTGCACCCTGGCACTGTCTCACCGAGCTTTGGTGATGGTGATAGCGATGATCATGGTTATAGTCATGGTCATGGTTTGGTGGTAGTGGTCACTTTGGTTACCTACTCCAAGAAGACCGTGCCTGAATGGAGAGTGGCTATTGGTCCCACCAGCCACAGCAAACAACTCCCCTGTTCCCAGACTGCCAACTCCAGATGACATCCCTTACAGTCCTGCACATCTGGCCTGAAGCAAATTGGTGTTCATTGCAACTTAGCCTCCAAGTGAGGTGTTAGCATCAGCGGTGGCTGTCTGTGTTGCTGTGGCATCCAAGGACATGGTCACATCTGGTCTCCGTTGTGCCGGGTCTATGCAGAATGGTAATCCCACATCCCCCACCTGGGTGCTCAGCCTCAAGTTTGTGCTGGCAGGTGCACAGCCTTGCTGTGCTGCGGCCCACCTGATTAGGGATACATCCTTCCCTCCCTTCCCCTTCTCTGTCCTTTGGACAAACCATGCCTGGTTTTCTGCTCTCATCTGCCCATCTGTGGTGCCTGGCCCAGATGTGTCATTTGGTGGGGGAGAAGCAGGAGGAGGAGGAGGAGGTTGCTCTGTAATTACAGAGAAGTGATCAAGCACACCAAGCTGTTACTGTCTGCCTGGCTCTGGCATGTGTTGGGAATAAGAGCTGGGATCCTCGGGGCTGTTGGCATGAGGGACATGTTGGGGGGATTAATTCCTCCCTCGGGTGCTTCCCGAGGGCAGGTCAAAAGACAGCTCTGAGCCAGGCAGCGCAGGAGGGCTGGGGGCAACACCACTGCCAGGGACCCATATGGGTTTTGAAAAGCTATTAAGAAAAGCCTGTTCCAGTAAATCTATTTATTAAAATGTATTATTAAAGCAGCGGGTGTTTCTCACTCTTTACACGGGGGCAGGCTTGGATAACTCCTCTGCTCAGCAGGGAAACAGGGCGGCTGCACAAGAGCGTGTGGCCGGCTGCCACCCGATCTCTGCTCTGGGTCGCCTTCCGCACGCACCCGGCAATCGCTCTACTCCGTAAACAACAGCAATTGATTTCATGCTACGCATGGTCCATCTGGAGGAAACAACAGGGCTGTTTCTCCAGGGCGACCAGCAGGTCCCACTCAGACCACGCCAGCAGTGGCTTGAAAGCACTTTTTTCAGCACTGGTCATTTTCTGGCTTTGAATATATCCCATGGGTGGGTTCTCTCGAAAGAGAAGCTGCATTCAGTCTTTACTGCTCAGGCCAGCCCTCAGGAACCCCAGACCCTGGAGACAAGAGAGAAAGTCTGGAGAAAGGAAGACTTTCCCTTGGTGGAGGAGGAGTGGGTTAGAGATCATTTAAGCAAACTTGACACCCACAAATCCATGGGCCCTGATGGGATGCACCCACGAGTGCTGAGGGAGCTGGCGGATGTCATTGCTAAGCCACTCTCCATCATCTTTGAAAGGTCATGGAGGACAGGAGAGGTGCCTGAAGACTGGAAGAAAGCCAATGTCACCCCAGTCTTCAAAAAGGGCAAGAAGGAGGACCCAGAGAACTACAGGCCAGTCAGCCTCACCTGCATCCCTGGAAAGGTGATGTAGCAGCTCATCCTGGAGGCTATCTCCAAGCATGTGGAGGAAAAGAAGGTGATCAGGAGTAGTCAGCATGGCTTCACCAAGGGGAAATCATGCCTAACCAATCTGATAGCCTTCTATGATGGAATGGCTGCCTGGGTAGATGAGGGGAGAGCAGTGGATGTTGTCTACCTAGACTTCAGCAAGGCTTTTGACACTGTCTCCCATAGCATCCTCATAAGTAAGCTCAGGAAGTGTGGGTTAGATGAGTGGACAGTGAGGTGGATTGAGAACTGGCTGAATGGCAGAGCTCAGAGAGTTGTGATCAGCGGCGCAGAGTCTAGCTGGAGGCCTGTAGCTAGCGGTGTCCCCCAGGGGTCAGTCCTGGGTCCAGTCTTGTTCAACTTCTTCATCAATGACCTGGATGAAGGGATAGAGTGCACCCTCAGCAAGTTTGCTGATGATACAAAACTGGGAGGAGTGGCGGATACGCCAGAGGGCTGTGCTGCCATTCAGAGGGACCTGGACAGGCTGGAGAGGTGGGCGGAGAGGAACCTCATGAAGTTCAACAAAGGCAAGTGCAGGGTCCTGCACCTGGGGAGGAATAACCCCATGCACCAGTACAGGTTGGGGGTTGACCTGCTGGAAAGCAGCTCTGTGGAGAAGGACCTGGGAGTGCTGGTGGACACCAAGTTAAGCATGAGGCAGCAATGTGCCCTTGTGGCAAAGAAGGCCAATGGTATCCTGGGGTGCATCAGGAGGAGTGTTGCCAGCAGGTCGAGGGAGGTGATTCTCCCCCTCTACGCAGCCCTGGTGAGGCCACATCTGGAGTACTGTGTCCAGTTCTGGGCTCCCCAGTACAAGAGGGATGTGGCACTACTGGAGCAAGTCCAGCGAAGGGCCACAAAGATGATTAGGGGACTGGAGCATCTCTCTTATGAGGAAAGGCTGAGAGAGCTGGGCCTGTTTAGCCTGGAGAAGAGAAGGCTGAGAGGAGATCTTATCAACGTGTACAAGTATCTGAAGGGAGGGTGTCGAGAGGATGGGACCAGACTCTTTTCAGTGGTGCCGAGCGACAGGACGCAAGGCAACGGGCACAAACTGAAACACAGACACTTCCATCTGAACATGAGGAAAAACTTTTTCACTGTGAGGGTGACAGAGCACTGGAACAGGTTGCCCAGAGAGGTGGTGGAGTCTCCTTCTCTGGAGATATTCAAAACACGCCTGGATGCAATCCTGTGCAATGTGCTCTAGGTGACCCTGCTTGAGCAGGGGGGTTGGACTAGATGATCTCCAGAGGTCCCTTCCAACCTCAGCGATTCTGTGATTCTGTGATCTGACTTCATTGTTTTTTTTTCCTTATTTTTCTGAAAAAGCAGGCACAATATGATCATGCTTTCTTTGCACCAACTAGTCTTTCCTAAAGTGTGGAAAAATTAGGTGCTGAAATTTTCCCCCCTTTCTTTCCGCCTTCATTAACCATAAAACGCAATGCGCTCTGCTTTCTGCATGAGCACGCCTGACTAGAGAAAAAGATCTTAGCGCTAACAACCTCGTGTTGATTTTCTGCTATCTCAAGTACTGGCTGGTTTAATTGGTTTGGAGTGACGCCATTTGTTAAAGAAACACGAGGCACAGCCTGACATCTGCTGCATTAATTACTTGCCACTTTAGCTAATTGCTTGCCCACCCTATTAGGTGAGGCAAGTTGAAAGTGCCAAGCAGGAAGGACCGAAATTGCTGGCGACGAGGGCAGGGGAGCTGGAGGAGGCGGCTGGGCAGTGGGATGGGGCCACCTCCCAGCGGATCCTCCAGCTGGCCCGGAGAGGCGAAGCCCAGCCGTGGAGACATCTCTCTGGCCTGGGAGAGCTGAACAGGCGGGAAGGGGGATGTTCGGAGAGCCCTGGGACTTCTAGGGGTTTGGGTGACCTTGGGCGTTATACTGCCTCTTTCCTTCCTTGGTTCCCCATCTGTAAAACCCAGATAAGGGTATTGGCTTCCTTTTGAAAAGCACTGATGACAAGTGTTATATAAAGGCCAGAAATCATTACTAGTTATTGTTGGGATGAGCCGGGGAGGAGCGTATGCAGAGATGGAAAAATACAGGGAGGACAGAGGATGCGAGCAGCAGAAAGCAGTGCATGGAGGCGCAGGCAGGCCAGAGCACTTGTCGCACTGGGCCCACCTCCCCGCGGCTCTTGCTGCTGTCGGGGAGGCAAAGGAGCCATGTGCGGCACCACTGAGCCCGGCATGGAGGTGCTGGCGCTCCCCGTAGCTGCCAGCCTCCACCAGCGCCAGACGGACCCCTGAGCATCTGATCCCAGGCAAACGTTTGGTGGGAGGCAGTGGCAAGTCCAACGTCCACCTCATGGTCCCGGCGGGTGGTGGCAACGCTGATGTCCCCATGTCTGGGCAGAGCTTTGGGGCAGGACTAGCAGGGCTGCAGCCCTGCCCTGTCCCCCGGTGCAGTACAGAGCGAGGACACAGCTGGTCCCCCCGACTGCATTTGTGTTCAGCGCAACAACCCGTCGTCCCAGTTCGGCTGAGACGGCCCCACACGCCGGGTCTGCGTGCGCGAGGGGTCGTAGGACGCCGCTGCGCCCCGGCTGCATGCTGGGACAAGGGGGTGCCTCCTCTCCCGGCTGATGCCTGCGCCTGGTCCCCGCGCCGTGCCGTCCCCCTCGCCCACGCTCAGCCTCTTCCTGACATCTAGTGGGAGCAGGACAACACGGCAAAGGGAGCCGGTGCCAGCTCCAGCCTCCTGCGCACACGGGCACACGCCAGCTGCACGGCAGGGCCCAAAACCTGGGCTGCAAGAGCCAGCGGGGAGGGCAGGGGCTGGGAGGGAGAGGGGGGCAAAAGAGGAAGGTCCCCCCACCAAAATAAGGAGGGAAGGCATCGCTCTAGCTTGACAAGCTCTGCCAGGACGTGTTGGGCTGAACGACGAGGCTGCGCGGTGCATCTGCACTGTCTGGTCCCGAGAGGCGCCTCTGGCCAGCGCGGTGCGTTTACCTGCTGCGACACCCTGGTGCTCAGTCGTGCCCAGCGCCGGGTTGAGCCGCAGCGACAGTTTATGCCCCGAGCTCCGGAGGACGTGGCATCGTCTTCAGCCACCGCAGCTAAACCCCAGCAGGACGATGGATCCGGGCCCACAGCAGCTCGGCAGATCCTCTCCTCCTCGAGAGGATTGTGGTTTGTTTTATTTTTAAACCCTTTTCTGTAAACGACAGTGGCTCCTTTCACACTCCCCCCCGCCCCCCCCCCCCCCCCACTCCGCAGAGTGGGAGGAAGCTGGCAGCTGGGCTGTTCCCACAACAAACTTCTTTCCTCTTTCTTCATTGGGTTTGGAGAAAGCCTGGGGCCCGGCCCCAGGATGCTGCGGGCCCGAGGTGGGGGAGAGCCGGGCTTCCCCGGGGCATCGCCTGCGCTGCTCCAGGCTCCTCAGCACAACGCAGCGCAGCGCGGTGCGGAGGATGGCCGTCCCACTCAGCCCCGTTCCTGGAGGCAGGAACAAACGTCACCATGGAGGACCGTCAGTTGGCATCTCCACCAGCCAGGTCTGCCCCACTTTCCGTCCTTCCCCAAAGTCTCTAACTGCAGCAACGGGCAGGAACCAGTCCTCTTGGCTCATTTTCACACGACCTCTTTCTCTGGGCCAAACCATCTGTTTTTTTTTTTCTTTTTCTCTCTCCTTGCTGCTGTCCGCCCTTGCCAGACTGTGTTCACTGGGTGCTTCTCAGGTGCCATCTGTGGGCCAGCACATCACTTCTCCATGTGCCCCTGAAGCTCCCTGGTGATGCACAAGCAGTTTCATCAGGAGCCTTGTGCTCAAAGTGCAACCAAAAGGTCGACCACCACCACCAACAAAAAAAAATAGGCCTTTATTTCAATGACCAGCAAGAAAACTTAATTCAAAGAGAGAAAATACTAATACAAATCCCAGAGACACTCCAAGCAAACTGAAGTGATTTGCACAAGTCCCTTCCTGGAACAGGCCAGGCAGAAGTGGCTCCGGGCCCTGGCTCTCTCCAAATGCTAACCTGGAGCCCTCCCGGCATGGGACGGTCACACGCTTCCCCCTGAGCTCACACCTACCCTACAGAAAAGAAAGGCACTTCCCAAAATTCAGTGGTGAGGAAGCAGCATGCTCTACCACCCGTGCGCAGCCGCCCTGGGACAGCTGCAGGGAGTCCTGCCTTCGCCTCTCCTGCTTGCTCCGGTCAGACAGCCCGGCAGCTCCTGAGGAGCCTGCAGCCCCTTCGGGGAGTCACGCTGCTCCAGAGAAACAGCAGCAAAGCAGGGGAGGACACAGCTTGAAGGCAGAGGAGCAAATCCAGCTTCACGTTGCCCTCAGCCACTCTGCTCTCCTTGCGGTCCCTCAGGAGCAAGAGCTCAGCCCGACCCTCACTCCAGGGAGGCACTTTGTTGGAGAGCAGGGAGTGAAACCTCTGGATCCTGGAGAGAGCGGGAAGTGAAAAGGTGGCCATCGGGAGCAGGTCCCCACCTGAGCGGAGCCCCCTACCCCAGAGGTCAGGGCAGACTAACCCAGGCAGGAGCAGGACCCAGCGCTTGCAGGGCACAGACGGATGCTGAGACGATTCACACGCAGTAAAGAGCACTGTAGCCCCAACCTGATTTTCTCTCCCACACACATATAACAGCTCACAGAGCCCCCAGAGGGTGTGTGGAGCATATGGGAAAGGCAGAGATAAGAGTCTGGAAAAAATTTAATCCAACAACTCACTAAGTGGATATTATTCCTAAATTTCAACTCAAACCCACTGAAATTATCAATGGGAGACAAAAATCCCAAACCTTCAGGATTTCTATGGAGGAGAGGCCCAGCCTGCATGGGCAGGCGTTACTCTTCCCCCTGTATTCAGCAACGAGCAGCAGCCAGGCACATGCAGCCAGCACTTCCCCCCCCCCCCCCCCCGATGCGGGGTTCACAGCCGCGACCCCTGCGTACTGCCCTTCCCGGGCCTCCCGGAGATTTGGCCCCCTTGACTTATATCTGTCTGAATTGTTCTGGAGGTCCCTGACCAGGCACAGCTGCTGCTCAGATCGATTTCCTCCTGAGGAGGCAGAAAGTTCCCAGGAAACACTGAACACAGAACTGCACTATTGAAGGAGCAGAAAGTCTCCCAAAAACGCTGCCGGGCCTAGCGCTCCTGCATGGCTGGTTCCTTCAAGCCCACACCCTGCGACCAGGTCAGAAACTGCAGTCTGAGCCCAACCAGGATCCAGAACTGCCATCTTTGAGTTAGGAGACAGCACTAACACCACCAAACTCCTCCCTTCCCACACCACGTTTCAGGAGAGCGGTCTCCTCGGCCATCAGGCCAGGCAGCCGCAGCATCCCCGCACAGCTCCGTACCAGGGATGCTCGCGGCAAGTCCAGCACGGCGAAGGCAGGCAGGGAGCTGAGCGGACCCAGAGGAAGGGACATGCAGAGAGAGATGTGCTTGGAGAGCCACGTCTTTTTGCCGTGTGGCCAAGGAGACCATCAGAAGCAGAACTGTGAGATTCAGATTGTTTAATTTACCCTTTCTTCTGGTTTGAAGGATGATCGAGTCAGACTCGTAAATGGAGGCTGAACCTTCAGCTCCCAAGGTCTGGAAAAGCCGTACGGACCTCTCCGCATCCCAGCATAGCCTCTCCCAAGCATCTAAATGCCCCCTCCCCTGCTGTGCAGGGCAGGCCCTTTTACTAAAAAGCTATGTTGCTCTTCAAAGAGGAAGAGCCCAACCCAAGGGCATCCTGGTGCTCATTCCTGCGCCCTATGGAGAGACCTCCTTGGCGCCAAAGCAGCTCAGCAAGAGATTTTGGTTCCCGGGACACAACCCAGTTCTCTGGCCTGGTCCCCGCTGTGGGACTCGCCTTCCCTGCCGGTGGCGCAGCTTGCCCATGGCACCGAAGCAGCTTATGTGGACAGCACGGTATCGCTGCTGGCTGCCTCCGCACTCCTAGCGAGGCAGGTGCCCAGCTTGTTGCTGAGGTTGCTTTGGGGGAATCCAGCGTGCTAAAACCATGAAGAAACGCATAAGGAAACCAGCTGGGTGGAGCTCTCCCTGGCGCAGATGGCACCGGGTGCCCAGCAGGCTCCTCAGACCTGGCCACGGGGGCCGTGCAGGGGCGGTGGGGGCCCGCCGGGGTGGGCGTGCAGCAGCGCCGTGAGGATGCGCTGCAGCTGGGCCAGGCGGGCCCGCAGAGACGTGGTGGAGAAGAGCGTCAGCTGGTAGGACGGGTCGAGGGGCAGGATGGAGATGAGCCACCAGCACCAGCCTGGTCCATCAGCAGAAGCCTAGCAGGGAGAGAGAGGAGAGAGAAACGCCCACGTCAGGCAACAGCAAGGCAGACAAATACACAGTCTTTGGGCGGCATGTCCAATAGGAAAAATGCACTCTTGTCAGTAAGGCGGCTGCTGCAGCAGTGCCAGCTTTGCTAAGGTATTCATCTGAACAGCCCTTTTGTCTGTCCAGGCTCGAGACTGCTGGATAAAGGAATTCAATTTCCAGACAAACATACCCCAGGGAGTCTCCAGACACTGCTGTAACCAGGAAAGAGTCTATACTAAAGAGACAGAGAAATATCTTGCGCCTTTGCTTGTCTCAAGACAATTGCTTTGCTAAGCACGGGCCAAACTCTCCTCTCAGCCCAGGCTGCACAGCCCTACCGGCACCTCGACGTGGCAGCACTCGCACCCCCCCCGCCAGCCCCGGCCCTGCGACGGGACTCGGGCTCTAGCCGGCACCGGAGGCAAGGGGAGCCTCCCCCAGGGAGCTTGTCTTTCTGGGCGTTTGCTTCAGCGTTACTCAACTGCTCTAACAAGGGCAAGAAAGTACAGGCCAGACAGGCACAAGAGCTGGGCAAGGCTTTTGGAAAATGCTCCTTCAAAATGTGAGCCAGTTTAAGAGGGAAATATTCTATTCAGACGCGTGAGGCAGAGTCATTTTGTAGTTCTGAGCACGGCATTGGCATGACTGCTGCCAGGACAGCTCTAACCGGGGGACAGGCCAGGCGCATGCAGAAGGAGCATATCTGCAATGGTCCGGGCAGGAAACATGTTCTTCAAAATAAATGACATTCCAAATTTGAATTTGTCAAAGCAAGCTACTAAGTAAATTGGATTCTGTCTTCTTTAGCATCTCTTCTCAGGCCAGCCACGGCTCTTTCTCCAATGAGAAGATGAGAAGAAAGGAGACCACAGACTCACTGAGTTGTGAGGTTGGTTGGTTGTCTGGGTTTCCCCCCCACCACCACCCCCAAGTGTTTTCAAATCCAGGCAGTTCAGTTTCTAGTTTGACAAAAGAACTCAGGGAAAGCTTATAAAACTCAGTGCTTGGTTTCCAAGAACAGTTTAAAAAACACAGAGAAACGTTAAACTGTTTTAACAAACAAGTCCTAAAATACCTCTGAGTAAGAAGTGCAGTAAACAGTAAAAAGTAAAAAACAGGGACTGTTTTTTCCCATCTTTCACCTCCAGGGCTTTTGGGACCCAGCAAGAGCCTTGCAGGGAAGCACACACTCCTGGGCAGCACGCGCTGTGGCGCTGAGCCGGACCCGCAGCTGGAGCACTGCCAGGCCAGCGCGAGCGCGCCCAGGCACGGAGAGAAGCCTCAGCGCTGGCACGGCGAGCTTGGCCCCACCACCCGGCAGAGCTTGAGCAGCCTCTCCTGGGGAAGCACCGGGCTCCTGGCACACACACAGCTTTGCTTTCCTCTCCCACTGGGATGCATGTGCGGGGAGATCTCAAACATGAAGCCAAAAAGCATCCCATGTCCTTTCTTCCCAGCCGCATGCAAGGCAAGGCAAGCCTCCCCTTGCAGCAGTCTCTCCTGCTCTCCAGTCCCGACACCCTCCTGGTTTGGCCCATCTGGCTCTCACACACGTGTGCACATGTGCACATACACACACTTGCAGTCCTGGGCAGCTCAGCCCCTCTGCATCTCCTCATGCTGCCCCACCTGCTGCCTTGCATCCCACAGGCACAAGATTTCCACTGACACAGGAAGCCGAGGAAGAGGAGGGATGGGAGCAATCAGTACACTGGAAAGCACACCTACAATGAGGCTGCATAGGAGCTTGCTCTGCTAGCTTAGCAAAGTGCTTCCAGATCCTCCAAGCTCCTTCCTGTGACAGCTTCTGCCATTAGGTTCCTAAATGCCTCTGAAGACATGGTGGTCAGTGCAGGAACAGCTCTGATTCAAAGGTTCCCTAAGCACCCTCCCTGTTTAGGGCATCCCTTCCTTCAGGTGTTACCTGGATGTCCTCCTCCTTCTCCGGCAGGGGTCCATGCTGCATCAAAATGTGTCTGGAGGCAACATCTCCGTGCTCACAAAACCTCTGAGCCAAATGGTAGGTGCTCTCGTGAAGGCACTGTAGTTCCTCCAGCTCCTCCCCGGCCACCTGCGTGGAGGAAAGGAAAGCAGAAAGGGGGGTGCGTGGGGAGGAGGAAGACGGCAGCTCACACCTGACAGAGGAGAGGCCATGGGGCAAAGAGCAAACTTATTCCCATCGCACCCAGCTTCAGCATCTTGTCTGCTCTCTAGAGTGTTTGCTGAGCCTGAGCTAGCCACAGCACGGAGCAAGGGGAGGATTCACACACCATAACCTGACTTCACTATCCATAACCAGGAGCTCCCAGGTTTTTGCAGTCTAGGTGGCCTGCACTCCACATCCAGCTTTGCATTTAACTCCGGTGCAAGGAGGCCAGCAAAGTTAACGTGACTGGAGTCCATGCTTGGGTTTAGCTGTGATTTGGTATTGAAGGATGCCATCAGCAGAGATGGACGGCCACCCTGTGCCCCAAAAACATGCCCACCAAGGGTGTTCCCATGAGGCAGACTTGCCTCCTCTGGCTTTGTCCCCCTGCAGTGGGGACTTAGGCCTTGGTCCTGCCCTCACCTTCTTGTCCTCCAGATACTCAATATCGGCAGTGTTGTAGCCATCCCTGTGTCCTCGTCTCAGCACCCGGAACCGCTGCCTCCCTATCGTGTCCACCAGGGATCTTCCATCTGCCAGAAACTCAATCTGCTGAATCTCCAGCATGCAGCCATAGTCAGCAAAACTGGGGTGAGCAAGGGAGATAAAAGAAGGCATGAACAGGGGTGCCAGTGCTGGGAGAGCTGCTTTTCCCGATTACACCACCTCCACAAAGGAGAAGCCCCAGCAACAAGGGGGCTGGGAGGGTGCAGATTCAGAGAACAACTCTGAGTTACCACTCGCTGCTAAGAGGGTAGGGAATAGAGAGCACACTGCCTGCACATGCACACAACTCCCTTGGATTTGCCTTACACCGAAGTGACTCAGATCTTCATTCTGCCCTGACATCCAGAGGTCCTGAACAAACCACCTCTTGCTGAGGCATCTTCCCAAAGCCCAGAGGCCAGAAAATGCTATCAATCTCATTTCACTAGAGGAGGACTAGATCACAGGGAAGATTTGCCCATGTAAAGATACGTATTCAGAGTACTTGGGTTAGCAGCCTAGAGATTCAGCCCACCTGAGACCTGGAGGTGTCACTACAAATGCAAATATTGCTACACGGCACTGAACAGAAGCCCATTTAGCTCAGTGTCCTGTTTTCTCATAATGACCAGTTGCAGCTTGTTAAGGGCAGAGTATAAGATATAAGACAACTTTAAAGTGATCACTGACAGAAGCTGGCAGACACAGCTAGACAATCATGCAGGTCAGAGACTTCCCAAGTTGCTGCTAGACCATCATATTTAAGTCACTGATGGCTCTGCCCCGTCCACTTTTGGCCCCGTTTATTGTCTGGCCTGTAGGACATCAGGAGGCAGTGAGCTCCAGTTTCACTTCGTACTGTGTGGGAAAAACACCACCTCCCTGTTGATTTTGTCTGCGGGGGTGCAGCGGGATATGAAATTGTGCCCTGTTCCTCCTCTCCATACTACTCAGGATTTGAGAGACTTCCAGCTAACTCCTCCTCTGAGCTGGAGTCCTTCTGAAGGGGGTGGAGTGACTTAGCACCTCTAAAAATGCACCAAGTGAGGTGGGTGACCACTGGCCGAGTTATCAGGAGCCCCGCACAGAGCTGCAAGCTCAACGCCTGCTCCATGGTCCAGTGTAGCACTGGGCTATCTTCCCTTCTCTCTCTACATCAGTACCTCTGAGACAACACCAACTATGCAGCTTTCTGCGTGCTCCTGGAGGGCAAAGATGCCGGGACTGACACAGAGAGGGGCAAACCAGTAGTGCGTGGGAAGGGCAGGAGGGAGATGCCTTGCCCTGGGGCTCACCTTTTTCCATTCTCGTAGATGCACATGCCGAACCTCCTCGTACCGGTCTCCTGGCACCGCCGTATCATGAGGCGGTAGCGGGGCTCAAAGACGTGCAGAGGGCACGAGATGCCCGGGAAGGACATCGTGCATACAAAGATGGGGATGTTCTTGGTCAGACTGAAGGAGAAGAGGAAGGACTTGAGACCTCTGAGACTTTCAGAAACAAATCCCACTGAGCCCCAGCTTGGACCCTGGCCACCCTCCTGAAGCAGATCTGCAGGTACTTTGCTCCAGGAAGGGATACTCTGGCTCAGACCAACACTAAAGCCTCCGTTTGGCTCACCAAGAGCCCGAGGACAGGCTCTGCCCACAGAACAGCTCCCTCATTCCCACATGCCCCCCAGGCACATCTGGACCCTCCCAGCAGTGCTGTGCCACAGTCCTGGAGGCAGGACAGATGCAGCTCGAGCAGACCCAGGCCAGAGCAATGCTACATGGTGCGGGCAGCCCCCTCCCTGCCTCTCTGTGTGCACACATGCACCAGAGAAGGTTTCCTGCTTACTTGGAGAGCTCTGCCATCTCGGCCTGGTGCATCTCTCTCCGCTCAGCCAGTTGGGAGGGGAAGGTGGCCAGCATGATCTCCTGCAGCAGCACAGTGGGGTTGTAACTTCCAGCCTTTAGGTACTGAAAGAAATGAAACCCAGAAAAAGGTTGTGTAAGAGTGGGAGGGGAGCTGCTAAGGCCTTCCCAGGCTCCCAGTCATGCTCACTTTTAGAGGAGCTGAGAGTAACTTTAGATCAAAATGTCACGGATAAAAGCGACTGATGTGACACTCTCCAGCCATCCAGCAGGGCTAGAGGTCAGATCCACCAAGACCTCCAGGCACAGGGAACTGATCTGGTTCAGACTTAGGGTCCATCTAACGCAATGTCCTGGCTCTGACAGAGATGCAGTCCTTGTATGACAACCTAATTTCCCTGATGGTCTCGTCTGAATCTGTTCTCATTAAAGATTAAACCAAATCTCCAGGCTAGGAGGTTTTCCATCCATTTCCATTTTTAAAGGCTAGCAGCATTAACTTCTTTCTCTCTTTAACTCTCAGTCCTGTTTACAATCTCACTAAATCACCGTGACATCCTGTGGAAATGAATCCCTCAGTCTTAATTACAAACTGTGTGGTCCTTCCCATGTGAATGAAGCTGATACCCCTCCACCAGATAGCTGTTTGCAAGCAAGCATCACAGCTTCCCACTCCAGCCCCAGCACACTGATCGCAGCCGGAGCCAGCACACCCCAGCTCTCCCTCGGGCTCCATCCCAACGGACCGCGTGCCCTCACCTCTCTCAGGCTCTGTTTGCAGAGGGGGCAGTTGGGCCTGTGGTCCAGGCAGCGTTCGAGGCACTCCTTGCAGAAGGTATGCCCACATGGCGTCGTCACCGGCTCGAAGAACATCCTGCAAAGCAACCAAAATCAACAGATTGAAGAGAGCCAGATGGGGGGAGAAGGAGCACATGTTGCACCAATCTGGGCTCCTGCAAGGGAGGACCACGAGACCAGGAGACAGACACCCAGCATAGCCTCTGTTAAAAGCGCTGGGTACTCTTGAAGCTGTCACTCCCCCCAGATCTGGCCCAGCACGCTGGTTTGGAAACCCCAGGCTGGTCTGGGCCCCTTTGCGTAGTGCTCCCGCAAAGCAGTCAGGCATATTTGCTTGGCAGAGGCTGAGGTTGGCCCTGCAGGACTTCAGCAGATTAGGGCAGGCAAAGCTGTGGGTGCAGCTTCAGGCTATCCCTAGTCTAGTACCTGCTCCTTCTCTTTTGAAATGCCCTGCTGAGAGCAAGAGGAAAACAGGTCTCAAACTTACAGTCCTGTGGGATTTTGCTTCTTGAAGCAATGAGGCATTTCCCATGTCTCCTGCTACCATTTCAAGGGAAATATGTTGACTTTAACCAGTCTTCTTCACTAAAGACAACAGTGCTGCATGGTAAGACACCACTGAAAGCTATTTCATGCCATGTTTTCCATGCTCAAGCAATACACAGCTACGAAACTTGCCTTCACTAAAGCTGCATCAGCTAGGCTTTGCTTATAGCTCCTGTTAATTAAAAGGTTCCTAACTGGTTTATTCTTTTAATCAGAAGTCTGGGATCAGACTGTTGGACTTGCACAATGCTGTAAGCCACATCAAGTGCTTCCTTCTCCCCTAGCTCCAAGAGCAGAGCGGACTGCAAGTCACTCAGGTTGCTCACAGATGGCTCCAGGATCAGAAATGAAATGAAGGACTCCGGAAAGCTCTGCTTGGAGGAGATGTTAAGAGACCAGTGAAAGTCACCTACTGGAGGCACAAATTGTTACTTCCCTCTTCATTTGCCTACTGAATCCCGATTCCTCCTGAGCATAACACTTCCCTACTCTCAGATGGAACAAGAGATCTAAATTCACCTAATTCAGACCAGATGTGACTTTGGTCTGGCCCCTGCTCTGCAGTTCACTCACAGGCAGTCATTCCCCCATGCCATGCCCAGACCCGGAAGACACTGCTGCACAGGAGACCTTGACCATCCTGCACGTACGGCAGTGAAACGCCCAGCCCTCTGGCAAGAGTGTATTTGCACAACTGCCCAAGGTCCTGGGACACGCCGGAAATAACCACCTGATTTCAACGTGCCCTTCGGCAGCATGTGCTCACTCACAGGCACCCAGCCCTCTCCTGGCCTGGCAGACGGACACATGCTCTACCCCGGTCTCCTCTCCCACCTCCTGTGTGCACAGAGCTCGTCCGATTCCCCTCTCTGGGTTCGCAATGGCGGTGTTAGATGGCATTTCCCTGAGGCAAAACCTTCCTGTTCTGGGCTGCAGCTACAAAGGGCAATCACCACTTAAGATCTTTGACGCCACTGAATATCCCCACCTCTTCACCGATGTCTACATCTGTATCGCTCGTGACATGTTGGGTCCGAGAGAGTGATCTAAGCTCTTCCGAGCTTTACAGGGGAAAGCCCGCCTCTGTACCTTCTTCCTCACTTCTCTTATCCTTTAACCTGTGTTTCTGCAGCACTGGGGACCGAGTTTGCTACTAGGGTGTGAAGAAAGCTCCAGACTAGGAAACAAACTCTGGCAGGTGCCTATTCTACATCCTGAAAGCTCGCTGGCTGGAAAACTCACCGTATGCAAAGGGAACACTCCAGGTCAGATATGCTCAGCAGGTCCCCCAGGTACAGCTGGTCTCCTGCTGCTGCTGCTGCTGCTGTTTCCTCTTCACTGTCTGGTGGGAGAAAAAAAGAGGGAAAAAGTAACATCCCCTAGGAAACATGCTGAGGCTTTCCTCAGTGTTGAGACAAGCAGGAACCATGACATGGACTGATCTCCTGCCTCACACAGGCTGTAGGATTTCACCCCGTTCATCCCACCAGGACACGCTAAGCCGGCAGGGCAGCCTAGGGGACAAGGCACACCAGTGAAGCGACTGTTTGCATCTCTGCTCGGCCACTGAGCCCCCGCAGGCTTTGGGCACAGCAATTCAAAGGAAGTCTCCCTGTGACTCCACGTAGCAAAGGGAACAAATGATATCTGGTTTTAGCTAGAATTTTTCAAACCAGACTCAAAGGTTTGGTATACTTCCACCAGCTCAATAAAGGGATATCGGATCCCTTCACATCTGTGTGCAGTAAGCGCGATGGCTGGAGCTGCCCCGTCACGCATCCCTGGGATCTCCACTCACTGGTCTGGCACATGTTGCAAACACTGAGATTTCAGCACCAAAATGTATTTCAAACAGGCATCTTGCATTAGATGAGATTTTTGTACCTCTGACGGCACTCACCCGACAACTGCCCTTCCTGGCTCTCTGTCGAAGAGTCCGAGTCTTGCTGTTTCCCCGGTGGGGAAAGGGTGGGCATCATCTGGCCACCCCCAGGCACAGCTTCCCCTCTGCCATTCTCTGTTGCTCCCTCCTGATCCTGGACACAGCAAAGAAAAATCAAACCTGATGTCCCCACTCCCTCTGCACTTCACCCAGCCCCATCCACCCGACCAAGCCCTATGGGACCAGGAGGTTTTTCTGTGTGCTATTATATATTAACCTGTTGGATCTGCTGGACTCTAGGAAAGCGAGGTCTTGAAAGACATCCTTTGCTCACTCCTGCAATGGCATCTGGGAGCCACAATTTTACCTTTTTTTAGGGTGAAACACAAACCACCCCAGAAGTGGGGTGCAGGGGAAAACACCTGAAAAGCAACACTCTGCGGGAGAGAGATTTGGGCAATTTTTACTGCCTACAGCATGCACTCATGGGATAGCTGATCTTGCAGTTTAAACAGGGGTTTACCCTATCCAAATGTACCACCTGGTACTTGAGTATATTTAACCCGATTTCTCCAATTTTTCCCTCCCTCTAAACATGCCAAATTTCTCCTTAGAAGGTAAAGAGTAGAAGGTGATCTTTCCTTAATAGCTCCTAGTGGTCTGAACTGTCCTCAAATGCACATTTCTAATGAAAAAACACTATTAACACCAACATTTTCTACTCTCCTGCTGAATGTAATGTGACTTATGTTTCAAACACAATGGGAGTCTGAAATCTTACCAGTAGGTCCCATCACTGTCTCAGATCATCGCAGGCTTTCTCACCTGAGCATGCTCTTGTGCAGGGGAGGATGTGAGCCCAGCGCTCGATCCTTCTTCCCTGGCTTGGGGGCTGGATGAGCTCTGGCAGGCAGCAGCTGGGAGCTCTGCAGCCGGGCTTGGCCGAGGAGAGTCATCCCACGCGAGGATCTGCAAGGAGAGGACACGGCTCAGATGTGATGCCTCGGAGAAGGGATCGGGAAGATGCGCAGCCTGCCACGCTCCATCCCTCACGAGCCCTAAAACCAAGCCTCTTGCTCTCTGCAGCCTCGCACAGGCACAGTATGGGCTTCTCGTTTCAACACTAGCTGAGCCCTCTGTCAAACCAATGCCTGAGCCAGACTAAGGAAGACAGTGGCATGAGGCAGTGAATAAAAAGGCATGTTTTAAGGGCTGGGACTCATGTTCTCTGCCACCCAAAAGGAGCAGAAAGGAGCGAGTGGTCAGGGGCACATGGTCATTCCTCAATCCCCTGCCCTTTCCCTCCTGGAGGACAAGTGTCCCCTCACGGCATGAAATCTCTGTGCCAGGGAGATCGACAGAGGTGGTGACAGTGATTTCAGTACTGGGTTGGGTGCTGGCCCAAAATCATCTGCAGAAAAGACCCCAAGCCTCCAGTGACAGCTGCTGGCTGGCTGCTTTGGTGCTGGTTGCCACCGACACTGCCTAGAGGCCCCCTCCTGCCTGGCTGCTTGCCCACGTCACCAGCTAACCCCTGCAAGAACCAGAGACTTGCAGACGGGAGGGCAGTTTTCTTCATGGGTGAACTCGTGTGGGGCACCAGTGCCAGCTGCCGCTGGGAGCCAGCTCTCTGTGCTCCCGAAACCAGCCAGAGCAGCAAGACTGGGCCAGGCGCGAGTCCTTCGGAGGCAAAGCGCATCTCACAGGCCGGCGCGAGGGCACGGGAACACCACGCTACAGCTCAGAGCAGAGCTCGGCCTCGGGACGAGCCCTTCCCACGCACCTTCTCCAGCTCGCTCCGAGCGGCGGGGAAAGGGGCACTCAGCGCAAGGCAGCGTTCAAACTCCAGCAGGGCTTCAGCTCTCCGCCCCATCTCCAGAAGCACCTTCCCTTTCCTGAAGAAGCCCTGCAGAGCAAAAAGACATGTGCTGACTACAAGACACAGAGGCAACTTTTTTTCTTAATCTATCAGGACTGCCTGCCAGCTGGTCCAGAGGATCAAAGGCAGCCTTGTTCCAGAAGGGAGGTGAACGGTGCCTAGACTGGCAGCTCTGAAGACATGTTTTTTCAATCAGAGGCTCGGATGAAGTATCCGACCCAAAGCACAGCTTCCTCCTACCCCGGCCTAGAGAGACAGCTCGGGAAGCAATGCAGCAGTGTCAGCGCTCCTCCAGCTGGTCCCAGGAGTTTAGCTGGGGATCCCGACTAGTAACACAGGCCTGAGCATCCCTCCAGCAGCCCTCGCCTCTCTTGCCCTGAATGCAGCCAAAGCACCCAGTGAGAGGGGAACGCGTGCCCCAGCAAGCACCTGGATGGTGGCACAGAGAGCCCCAGGCTTGGCCTTGCAGACCCAAGGCCTGGTTTGGGGTTAAGGCTGGTGCAAATCTCACCAAAAAGGAAGGTAAGAGGTTACTCTTTCTTCCCTGCCTCAGGCGAGCTCCTGTTGCTGTTCCCCAGCCCTCTGATTAAATGGGCACATCACCACACGGCTGGTCTTGTTTGTAGCCCACTGGGCCTGCTGCCAGCTGAGAACGCTGCCCTTCAGCTCCTGGGTGAGCGTCGAGTCTGGAGGGAGCCTCCCTCCATCGTCCTGCCTGCCCCCAGCCAAAGCTGAAGTATCCGGACAGTTTGCTGCTCCCATGCTCAGGCTTGTCTTTTTTGCCTACCAGATCCAACCTCAGAGAGAAACCGGTGTCAGCACAGCCACATACCGCACAAAACAGGAGTTTCCCAAAATGCGACAATTGCAAAAGCCAAGTAAATAAACCCTACAGAGGCCTAGAGAAGGGGTCAAGGGCTTTGCCTTTGAATGCTGAGAAACTGTTGCCAGAAAGTGTTGCTCAAATCAGCAAGCGAGCTCCCACGCCTGTTTTTTTTTGGAGGGCAGCTCAGCCAAAACTTCCCCAGAGCCCCGGGCTCTGCGACCCATCCCAGGCTGCTCCTCCCATCACCAGCACAGCTACGTGCACTCGCTGTGTGTGTGTGCAAGTGAAGACACCAGGCAGCTCCGGACCTCTACTGATGGATGGGTCCATCAGTGGGACAGAGCATTTACATCCTGTATTTGCAACTTAACACATCATTACTGGATTTGGATAGCGTATTCCCAAGCAGGATGAATCCAATGACTATGTGAATTCACGATCGTCAGTGAACCACGAGCCGGGCCCTGCAATCAGTGGCTAACAGGAGATTGGGATTAGGACCTTTGGAAGACAGGTAAAATATCCACATCCCTCTCTGGAGCTAAGATTTCCCCAGACTTCTGCCTTCTCCTCCCTCCCTGGCACGGGGACAGAGAAGCGAGCTTTCTGAACCATGCCAGGACAGCTAGAAGAAACCGTTTGGGGCTGAAAGGGGGAAATTCCTCCTATATGGTAAGCTTTGGCTGTAAGTAGGACTGTAATACTAGGGGCAGGAGATGTTCACGTTCAGGGAAGGTCTGACAGCTCCAGGATTTGTGACATCCAAAGGGAAAGTCTCCTCTGTGGCTGGAGGATATATCCATTACCACCACACAGCACCATCCAGCCGGGCCATGCTCAAAATGGGGGCAAAAATCCCTTCTGGGTTCAGAGAACAGAGCAGCAGGGCAGCTGCTCTCGCTCACACCTTGCTGCGGGCAGCCTCTGACATCCCAGAGGTCCTCTTTCTCCAAGTCTTCTCCCCCAAATTCTCCCGTTGTCAGAGCAAGAAGTATGGACAGCGGGTGCTCACACCCCGCAGCACTCCCTCTGCTCACCTTACCATCTCCAGGCTCAGCCCTGCACACCGCATCCAGGTCCTCCAGCGCCTCTGGATACTGCCCCAGGGTCACGTACGCCTCTGCCCGGCGCAGCCGCAGGGAAGTGTCATCTGGGGCTGGAAACAGAAATGTCATTACTTGTGCCACGAGTCTCCACAGAGCCACGCACCGAGCTGCCACAGCTGGACAAGACCTGGAGAGACCTTGCCATGGTGGGACATCTCCTGCTGCTGCTAACACAAGCTAAACACAGCTCCTGAGCTCCTCTTCAGGCAGAAGTTGGTGGCCTCATAACCTTCTGCAAGGGTGGTCATTTCCCTTAAATATCTATCTTTAAATTTCTCTTTATTTCCCCCTCATTATTCCCCATCTCCCCGGAAAGCTCTCAGCCACAGGGTCCCATTGCTGCCTTGGAGCTCTCTTTCAGCATCTACTTGTTCGCCTGTGATGGGATCTGTGCTCACATCCATCCTTTTGGGACGCAGCTGCTGGAGAAAGGGTGTATCACGTACATCCTCCCAACGGTGGCTGTTGCCACGGGAGGCTCTGCAACATGATTCACTCTGCAGATCCACAATAACAAGTTACAAAACAAGCCAGCAGCTGTGGAGACCTGCATTCACAAAAGCTAGAGAGCCTGCTGGACCCAGCGATTTGCCTTCTCTATCCCAGGGCAGAGGGAAAGCCAGGGGAGCTACAAGGAGGGCTCCAGATCTGCCCCAGCACCCTGTGGGCTGGCTGCTGGGAAGAAGGCAAAGCTGATGGATCAACACCTCCCAGTGCAAGACCTGAGGATGTTTCCAAGTAGAAGAAAAGGCTGAGATTTCCCAAAATGTAGATAGGGAACTTGGCACGCAGTTCTTACTCATCCGGCTCGCAGGGAGCAAGCTCTTGCTGATCTTGCATGCGATCTCCATGGCAAGGGGGAACCACCTCCTGTGGGCGCTGCTTTTTCTTTTTCTCCCACCTCACAGAAGCCCCATTAGGACCTTCCTTTCCACCTGCACCATCAGTGTGGGGTTTGGGGGATGCAGGGTGCTAGTGAGGCCAAGTAAACAGTCAACCACTAATTAAATCGGCACCCTCAACACCCATGCAGTACAGCTTACGGAAGAAGCCAGGTGTGGTCATGTTTGTGGGTTTGAGCTGTGGAAGATTCACAGACCCACCCTGTTATATCACAGTTTGCTGTGGAGACAACCTATATCCAATGTACTCCTGACTTTCCCAGCTAAGGCAACAGGTCCCTAAACCTGGTGCTGCATCTCCCCCAGTGCTGAGCAAGTTGCAGAGGCAGGCGGCTGCCAAGGGCTACGGTGCAGGTACCTGCTTCTGGGGGAGAAAACACAGCCGTGACTCCCAGCCCCTTGGGGAGAAGGGCTTCATGCTCCTGCCAGCTCCTGGCTTTCTCCAGGAGGGCCAGGGCAGCTCAGGCAGCGTGCACGGACACCTTAGCCATGCGCCGGGGCAGCACTGCCGAGACCCCTGATTCAGCCGGGAGCAGCGTGGCCGGGGTGCCACGATCAGACCCAAGCTGTGCCATAGATCCTCCCCAGTGACCTATTTCAAGGTTGAAATGCAGCTCATTTTACCTTGTGAAGACTCAAAACCCAAGAACAAGGGAAGCTGTGCAGGCATCGTGATGGAAGTGTTAAACGCTTCCCCATCCTCTCTTCTCAGAGAAGAGGAGCCAAGGCACAGGCTGCAGCCAGAAAACCCTCCTCTCCCCCTTTCTGAAAATCTGAGGCCAAACTTGCATCATAAGCGAGGAACCATTTTCAGGCATTGGCACTTCATTTACTGTTGCAAAGGGTTTTGCAGAAACGCCTTGCTGAATGGTTGGCAGCTCCTATCTGGGCAAGAGTTGGGCCCATACAGACCAGCCAGCACCAGACACAGCTTTGCAGGCAACGTTCCCCGCTTCCCCAAACCCACCTTTGCTGTCACCATGCCCAGGCTCCCTACAGCCTGCTCAGCCACCTGCTGCGTCTTACCACAGCACAAGAAGGCTCTGCCCAGCTATTGCCTCCTTTTGCTCCCCTGCGTGGCGTGGAGCACGGCGAGAGCTTGCTCTCTGCCGGCAGTCGAAGGCGGCATCGCCATTTGGACAGCAGCACCCGCTCTTGCTCGCTGAGCCAGGGCTGCGGCTGGCCACGCTGAGCCACACAGCAGAGCAAGCCATGCTCACGCAGAGCTTATTTTCACTTACGATCTTAGCTGGGAGCTTAGGGCTTAGTTCAGGAAAGCTGGGAACTTCCTACACTGCCCCCCATCCCGCAGGCACAGACCTAGAGACAAAATACTCCAGCACTTAACGATAGGTAGAGACAAACAAACAGGTACAAAGGCTAGAGGCTTATTTTCCACATGAGCAAGTGTGCGCTCGAGACATTTGCACAGCCTCGCAATAAAGCGACGGATTTGGTGAAAATAAGATGTGTAAAACTGGGCTACAAATTCTGCATTTCTCTTCTGCCGCAGCTATTTTTGATCTATGATATCATTAGACACTAGGGACGTCAGCCAGCTGGCAGACCTGGCAGCTGACGACTGATTGATAGCGCTCTCCAGACTCCCAGCACGCTAGAAGTCCTCCTGTGTTACTCGTTACAGTGCACTTTTTTGTTCGCTTAGAAAAAACAGAAGATAAAAAGTTGGCAATTTTAGACATGCAGTCTCCCAAGGGAGGGGAGCTGCTCTTTGGGCAGGACTTGCAGGCTGGCTGTGGGTTTTGTACAAAGCCAGAAGTAACAGCTCCTGACAGGGGATTGCTCAACAGGACACCGCAAGCTGGTCCACAGAGCTACACCAAAAACACATGTTCTTGTGGGTGCAGCGTTTATCAATGTTAAAGCATGAAGAGAAGAGTGAAGGGCAGCCCAAAAGAAGCTGTGAAGCCTGAAACTTGTCTCTAGACCACAAAAGTTGAAAAATCACATCCCAAAAGCACCACCCACATGGCAGAGTTCAAGCAATACCAGTGAGCACACGTTTATAGGAACTGCGGCTGTAATTCCCATTTCCTCTTTGCCCTAACCCCGACTCCCCTGTCCTGGAGAGAACTGTGCATGTAGTGGAGAAAGACTAAGGAAAGAACTTGCAAAATTTTGCTCTATAGTAACAGAGGCTGTTTTAAAGGAGATATACAATTGTACACCCCAATAAGACAAAAAAAGTGAGAGTGGCAATAGTGAGAAGAGCAACAGACAACCTTGCAGTGTATTTGTTTTGAACAAAGTGCACAGCATGTAAAGTGAATGCTTTGGGGTGTTGCGTAAAGCGCCCTGCTCCCAGCATCAGAAACGGCCAGCCCGCTCGGCCCCTCGGTTTCAGACGCAGCCTTACCTCCAGTGCTCGTCATGCAGCAACCGAGAATTAAGTGTCTGCACCCTGCAACGCAAGCTCGCTGCTGCCATAGAAACGCATGTCTAGAAAGGACCTTTTGCCTCCACGGCCCCAGCTCCCTGTTCCTCCAGGCACGTTGTGTAACCCCTTTTATTTAACCAGAACATTCCAAAAAACCCACTTGCAGCCCCACGTTAAAGCAGACCAAGCTCCCTGCGCCCAATCCTGACCATGCAGGCAAATGTCTGGCAGGAGCCTGTCCCAGAAGGGGCCGGGGAGGCCCTGCCACACGCAGGGTGAGCAGGCTGGCCCCAGAGCCCGGCCCAGGTTGGGTTCTTGCCAGGCTCTGGTGGCTCAGGCACATCTGTCCTGCACTGGAAAAGTCCCAACCATTTTACATGATTGCCACACCGTCCTGGGGCCCGGCTGGGCCAAGCTCTTCCTCTGGCCCTGAAATATTGCTGGACGCTCCCAGGAAGCAGCTGAGCTCTTGGCTTTAAACATGCAGCTATTCCTCTCCAGGTGCCTGCTTCATGCCCCGTGCATGCGGGTGATGGGGCGCACTGCTCGCTCTGCCCTGTCCGCAACCCAGTCGCTGGCTATGAGCAGCGGGGCTTGCCCCCACCATCCATCCCCTCCAACAGCTCCAGAAAGCCTAGCAGAAAGGCAGAGCACACGAAGGAGAGCAGCCTGTGCCTGGGAACATGCCCCACAGTGCGGGCAGAGAAGAGCTGGCCACTCCAAGCAGAGGGAGAGCTCCCAGCCTCTGCGTCCCACTTCTGCAGATCTTCCTACAAAGTCCCATTGCTCTCGGGACAGGCTGGGGATGAGCCCCTCGCACCTGCGGACGCGGGAAAAATACCCAGCAGCCGGGAAACCCCTCCACCTCCCTTTCCAGCACTTCCCCGCAGTCCTGACAAGCTCCCCAGGTGCCCCGGCTGCGGGCTGCGCAGACGGGGCGGGCAGCGCGCCGCCGGGCCAACGCGGCCCGCCCCGGTCCCCGCCGGCGCCCGCCGCGCATCCCCGTCCCCGCGCCGGGCTGGGACACGCCGGGACGCCCCGGCCGCGCAGCCCCGCGCGCTTACCCAGCTCGACGGCTTCGCGGGCCGCCCGCAGCCGCGCACGGGCCGCCCGCCGCGGGCGCCGCTCGCCGGGCGCGCACTTGGCCAGGAGGCCGCAGAGCAGCACGTCGCGCCGCGGCGCCCCGACGCCCAGCAGCCGCAGGCGCTGCCGGCACAGGGGGCAGCGGGCGGGCAGGGCCGCCCCCAGGCAGGGCTCGCAGAAGGAGTGCCCGCAGGACACGGTCACCGGCTCCCAGAGCAGCAGGCGGCAGCAGGGGCAGCGCAGCACGTCCGCGCCGCCGCCCGCCGCCGGGCGAAGGAGGGCGGGCGGCCGCGGGGGGCTGCGGCCCCGGCGGGGGCAGCCCGGCGCGGGCGGGCGGCGGCGCATCGCCCTCGGGCCGGCGCTGCCTGCGGCCCGGCCCGGCTCAGCCCATCGGCCCGGCGGCTGCGGGGCTGCGCTGCGCGGGGCGGCTCCGAGCGCTGCTCCCGCCCCGCCGGGGCCCCCCGACGCAACCGGCGGCGGCGGCGGCGGCGCCGGGGCCCCATTGGCTGCCGCCCGCCCCGCCCCGCCCCGCCCCGCCCCGCCCCGGCCGCGTTTCGTAACGGGGAGCCGCCGCGGGGCCCCGGCGGGGGGATGTGGGGCGCCCCGGAGCTGCGGGGCGGGGGGATGCGGGGCGCCCCGGAGCAGCGGGGCGGGGGGATGCGGGGCTCCCCGGAGCAGCGGGGCCGGGGGATGCGGGGCTCCCCGGAGCAGCGGGGCGGGGGGATGCGGGGCGCCCCGGAGCAGCGGGGCGGGGGGATGCGGGGCTCCCCGGAGCAGCGGGGCCGGGGGATGCGGGGCTCCCCGGAGCAGCGGGGCGGGGGGATGCGGGGCGCCCCGGAGCAGCGGGGCGGGGGGATGCTGGGCGCCTCGGAGCAGCGGGGCGGGGGGATGCGGGGCGCCCCGGAGCAGCGGGGCGGGGGGATGCGGGGCGCCCCGGAGCAGCGGGGCGGGGGGATGCGGGGCGCCCCGGAGCAGCACCGGACGTGGGGGGCCGGGGGATTCGGGATGCTCCAGAGTGGGGCTGGGACACTTCGGAGCCAGCCCGCGGTGTCTGTGGGGTGTGGAGCGCTCCGGGGCAGAGCCGGGGTGTTTTGGAGCCAGCCTGGGGTGCAGCATGCTGGGGGTACCTGGGGCTCCCCAGGGCAGGGCCGGGGTGCGGGGCACGGGGTGCTCCGGGGCATGGGGCGCTGCGGGTGTTTGGGGGCTGCAGAGCAGAGCTGAGGCACAGGGGGTGTTTAGGGTGCTCCAGACCAGCCGGGGCTGGTGAGGCTGGGGCGCGCCACTTTGCAGACCCCGCCATACAGACCCATCACTGGCAGAGTGTTTGGGGGGAAAGCGGTTTCCCTCCAATCCGGGTGGGAAACTGAGGCATGGTGCCATGAAGAGCATCTCCCACCGGCGCTCTGTGTATCCAGAGCTGGACCAGTGCGGGGAAAATCCGCTTCCCACTCACAGAGCCCCAGCACGGGCTCCGTGGCACAAGGGCGATGCATCCCTCGCTGGACAGCGGTAACGCTGAGAGGCCAGCAGCTCTGTAGGTGCTGGGAGGAATAGCTGAAAGCTGGTAACTCTCCAGCTCAGTAGATCAAACTTCATGTGAGGGAGATCCACATATCCCAAAGGCTCTTTTCTGTCCCCAAAAGCAAATCCCCCCCACACAGTGGAAGGGATGCACAGGGTGGGAGATCACCAGAAAGGAGTGCTGGTGAAACCCATGCCCCAGTAAGGGAGTGGTCCACGGGGGTTTGGAGTATGGAGCAGGGCTTGTTTCAAAATCTGCTATGATTTCATTAAACAGGTCACGAATAGTTTCAAAAGCTTGAAAAGTAAATATTTTCTGTGGCCTTTGGAGGACTCACAATTTGCTCAGTGTCTTTAAATCATCCCTTCAGAGTGGTGAAAGCTCCAGCGCGGGTTAGCAGCGCAGCCCCAAGGGCTTCCTTCCCCAGCGCTGGATCCCTTCATGGTGTCTGAGCGCAGCTCCAGGGACTACAGTCGCCGCTGGGAGCATTGCGGGGCTGTGCAGGACGCTGCCCTGCGGGGGACGTTCTCCAGCTTCCCCATCTGCTTCAGTGCCAGATCAACCTTTAGCCACCCTCCCAGAGGGGCCAGCCACATCTCTTGCCCTAGGAGTTCTCCCATGGGCATGTCTCAGATGTCCAAGGCTCATTTACACCAGACCCAGTCCTCTCATGTTCTAGTTCTTGCCAGTGCTAGAACCAGGACAGCCAGGGTAACACAAAGCTGCAGGTTGAGAGAGGACATGAACTGTGGGCCCCCAGACTTCACAGCCCTCTGCTTTTCCATGCGAGCATTTAGGACCCTCCCTGGGGCCAGTGGTGCATGCGTACTGGAGGTGCAATTGCCACCAGGGAGTTGTCTCCAGTCTGTTACCCCGGATTCCCTGCCCAGCTGTGGTGGAAACAGGCTGTAGGACACCCAGAGGGTTCAAGAAGAACACATTTATGGTCCCTGAGCCATAAAATGAGGGTGATTTTAGCTAACGTGGCTGACTTCGCAATGACATGCATGAAGAGTGCTCCATAACCTGGTTGTGTGGCTCACCTTGGGAGCAGCAACGCTCTGCCACAGGGAGTTAATGTTGGGTGAGGAGAGTAATGTCCTACATTGCCCCAGCCAGATCCTCAGGGAGATACTGGGCTGCTCCCTGGAGGAGCTGCCTTGTTCTGTTCTTCACCTCCTGGCTCACTGAGCAAGCCTCCTCGCACGTGTGGGTTCTCCAGCACCTCGTAAACAGTGAGGACATGCTGCTGCCTTTGCATAACGCAGTTAAAAATCAATCAGCCACGACACGCAAATCCATTGGAAGCCAGGCTTCATTACTGCCAGTGCAAGAACGATTTGTTTTCTTCATTCCATAGAGAGCTGAGCTATTTCTGAACTCCGAACACTTTCGCTTGCTGCTGATGTGTTTGTGCTGACTCGGCATATACTGGGGGGGGGGGGGGGAAGAAAAAAGAAAAAAAGAAGAAAGCTTTAAATGCTTAATGCGAACCATTTGGCTGGCCAGAGGAGGACTTCGTGTTTTGCATAATGCAGAACAGATCACATTGACTTTAGCCACTATTTGCAAAGCGCAATAGATTTTTTTTTCTATTACTTTAAAGTGGGAAGCAGCCCAGGGGCAGTTTAGGGTGGGGAATTCCAGGTATCGTTACGATAGAATTCAGCTCTTCCTCCTGTGGCTCTCATCCGCACACTCTGGTTGTGTTTGGGCTCTTGTACAGCCTCGTTAATGTGGTCCAGCTTGTTAACAGCGCAACATATCATGGGAATCAGTGATTTCATATCAGTGATTAATTTGATCCGTTTTAGTAAATATTTGCTGCCAATGTTGGCATTCATATTTGACACATTTGGGATTAAGGAGTGACACAGAGGTGACAGCACCTACATGTGGGCATTGCCTTCTCTGTGCAGACGTAAGCGACCTGAGTGCTGTTAGGATATCTTCAGAGGCACCACAAGCACTTGCTAAACAGGAATATACACCGCGAGTGTCATGCCCTCTTTTACAGGCAGATATCCCTGCTCCTCCCACCAGCCTGCCTGTGCACCGCGGCGGCAGCCTCCGCTGGACCTGCAAGTCCTGCTGCACAGAGGGACAAACCACTTTCCCTGTTTCAAAAGACCAGAAGTAGAAATGCGTCAGCAAGGGCCAGGCTGGGCTGACAGGGGCACACATTTATACGAGCAGGTGCAGCCTGAACAGGATAAGGCCCTGTTTTCTTTTGTTTGCTGTTGCTGTTGTTGTTGTTTGGTTGTTTGCTTTGGTGACCAGGCAAAGAGCCAGGACCAGATCCAGCCTCGGCGTCTGTGCAGTCCTGCTCC
This sequence comes from Apteryx mantelli, assembly GCF_036417845.1. Taxonomy (NCBI): domain Eukaryota; kingdom Metazoa; phylum Chordata; class Aves; order Apterygiformes; family Apterygidae; genus Apteryx; species Apteryx mantelli. The sequence goes on along the minus strand of NC_089991.1, from coordinate 12,173,051 downwards.
TGCCCCCATCATTTACAGCACCCTTTTAGCAGTGACGTGGCTGGATCCAGGCTTGTCTGCAACCACTGTCTTTAAGACTTGGCCCAACCAATTATTTTTACTCTTCAGTACGTGCAAATAACATGCAGGGAGTCATTTGCATCATACCCCTCCCAGCACGTCAACAAACACATCGGCTTCCTGGAATTTCTGCCTTCTTTGCACTGTAATATTTCTATATCTATATATATTTCTATATCATATTTCTCTATTATATATATATATTTCAGTAATATATCAATATTATATTATTGAAATAATATTCAACCACTAGGTTTCTCCATTTGCCACATACAGTTCAAAGCCAGTCCTGGTAAATGAAGCAAAAGGAAGGGGAAGCAGGTGATGCGGGAGACGTTTTGTCTGTAGTCACAGCTTGTCTTTTATAATAAGCACCTTCTCTTTCAGAAGGGTCAGGTCTCTGTATCCAGCAAGGGAGCTGCCCTGTGCCTGGTTTTCTCTCCAACAGGTGCAAGCAGATTGCCTCACTGCTCCTTGATGTCCGGTGTTCGAGGTCTGAGCTGTGCTGACTAGGCGTTGGGCAGGGAGCAAGCACATAAATTACGTGGTGTCATTTTTGAGTCCTGAAACTCAGCTGGTTGAGAGCTCACAGAAGCCCTGACTCTCTCAGAAAGGAGGATCAGATGTAAAGAGGGTTAGGGAACTAAAGAAAACTTTAGTATTTTCCTTTAAAGAAAACTTTAATATTTTCCTTTCTGAGTCATGCAGGCTTTGCTGGAGACAACGTCATTCCTAGAGAAATGAGTTGACTATCATCACATGGATTGGCTGGACACAGAGCTGAAATGTAATGTTATCTCATTGCTCACGTAACTGTGCTTATGCCTGAAGACCTGGAAACTGGAGAGATGAGGGGGGAGAACCCAGATCAGTATCTGGCTCATTTTACTCTCTGGAGCCAAACACCTTGGCTAAGAGGTTGGCAGAACATTGTCACTCAGTCTTGGGAGCAAGTCCCACATAAAATACTTGGAGATCTCCTTTTCCATGGGTGTTCATGTATGAGCCACACACTTCTGAGAAGGGAGCACAGCTAAAAGCAAGGTCAGATTTGTCCCCATTGTCAGTGGGGTAGCACCAGGATGGGTGATGAGACTGTCATCTTCGGTGAAGGATGCTATAAGCTTGCCTCAGTGCTTCACAGGTGCTTCATCGGTGTTTCAAAGGCAGCCGAATATCCCCTTTTGGCAAGAGATCCCATGGAGGGGAGGCAAAGTCAACATCCTCTCCTTGCGAGAAGTGAGTAGGCTGCGTGTGGCCACCGGTGACATACCCAAGTAGTCAGAGATGGAAGAGCCATAGGGCCCCACTCTCAGGACATGATTCCACTTCTATGTTGCTGCAAGCTCCATCACTTCCAAGGGGTTTGGTGTCAGGTAACATGGCAACGTGAGGGCCGTGTCTTTGTGGGGGTCCCATCACCCAGTCCCTCTCCCAGATGAGGAGAGCTCATAGCTTCTCTGAGACACTCCTGGGCCAGCCACAGGGAGTCTGCAAGCCTCTCACATCCCCTGCGAGACACCCTGGAAAAACCACTTACCTTCCCCCTTGAGGGTTGTTCCTGGAAGCAAGTGTGATGCGGTTGTGCTCTTCATCCCTGCACTAAACGCAGCTGCAACTATTCCAGCTGTTTCAGCACTGTTGCTTGCATTTCTTTGCTCTGAGAGCCAGGTAGCCTCCATCGCCGTGGGCGCGCAGAGCACAGGGTGTACCAGCCCAGCCTTGCAGCCCTGTCACCTGCTGTTCCCGAGCAGGCAAGCCATGGCCTGAGTATGACTGAGAAATGCAACAGCTGCTCCGATAACACTGCGAGACCGGTGAGCATGTGGGAGTGGGGCCCGTTCAGGAACTCTACCATCTTGTGTTTCGTTTGTAATCGGCTGTTACGCTGGGCTCAGCCAAATCTTGGTGTTCACAAGCTACTGTACAGCCGCATGCCTGAGCAAGCGCGGCCGGGGGTGACGCCGTCACTGCCGCGTGGGGACTCGCCAGGCTGCGCCGCCCCGCTCCCGTGCCAGCCCTTGCTCTTGGCTCCTTGCCCCAGCAGGAAGAGTAGGTGCTGCCTCCCTCATCTCTTCCCTTTTTGCTTTTCCCGTTTCGCTCCCACCCACCTGTCAAAGGCACCGCAGAGGAAACTGCAAATGAGGACGAGCAGGGGACAGGGCGGCTGCGGATGGCAGGGCCCTCGTCTGCAGTGATGTCTCTATCCTGCCCTCTTATCTACCCTCTAACCCTGCCCTGGCCGGGTCTGGTCCAGTGCCCAGCTCGTCCTGCTCATTCCCTGCCCGAAGGAGTCAAAGGAGGGTGCTAAATGTCGGAGGAGCCCAGCTCCTAATTCACCAGGCGCCATCTGGGAGCAACTCTGCTGGGATCAGCGGGGCTGTCGGGGCGTCAGAGCGCGGCGGTGCCCAGCGAGGGCGCGCAGGGCTGCGAGGGGCTACGGCTGGGTGCTCCTGCGGGGAACATGCCCTGCCCAGCAGCCCAGAGCCGCCAGGACCAGCACGCTGCCCCAGGCCGTGCTGCCCAGCGGGGCGGCTCGTCGCTCCCCCTCTCTCTGCCGTTGTCTACTTCTGCGCAGATCTTTTTTTCCCAGATGAGCTTTCACGGGCATATCTTCCTCTTCCTCTAACCTGGTCCTTCTTCCTTCAACTCCAGCATTTCTATCGCTACGTCTGGCCTGATAATTCGATGTCCTTCTTGCGCAAGGACAAGAGCTCTTGCAGGGCCAGCAGGAACCTCTTCCAGCCACCCAAACTGCAGCCGAGACCTGAGGAAGGGGGAGAGCGAAGCACCTCGAAGACTCGAGGAGCGATGCGGGGGGCTTCGGTGCGGAGCTGCCCCCCTTCCCGCCAAGCACAGGGACTAGGGGGGGTTTGGGGCAAGGGGAGCGTAAATCGTGGGCCGCCCGGCTTGCGGCAGCGGCACAGCTGCCCGGCTCCGGGGGCGGACGAGTACCTGGCGGTGCCTTTTCTGCGCGCGGTTTGCCGCCACCTCTCTGCGCGCTTTGGCCTGCGGGTGAATCGCGTGCTCTGCCGCCAGGCTGCCGAGCCAGCGTGGCCTTTGCCTCCACCACGCACGGACGGGTGGCACGGCCCTTAAAGGAGTCCAGTTAGTGTCATTAGCTCGGGGAAGATCTGTCACCCAGAACCCTGTCCCGGGCGAATCTCCTGGAGCAAACTGCGAGTTTGCCTTCACGATCAGCCTGCCACCGTTTCTTTGTGGATTTTATAAATGTATTGTGGTTACATTTTGGGAGTGAAGACCCATCTGTGCTCTTCTGAAAGAACAAATGCAGGAATCCTAGAAGAAGGGGCTTGTAGGGGAGAAAAGGGTGTTGTAAAAAAGTGTAGCATTTACTGCTTCAGGATCATTCCTATGAAAATGAATCCCGAGCAGTTCAGTGAGTAAAGCTCTGATATAACTTTTAGGTGCTAATCAGCATAGCAAAAAGCAGAATTTCCAGATTTTCAGAATGAGAGAAAGTTGCAGAAGGACTCAGTGTAGAGAAGAGAGAGTCTGCGCGCTCTTCAGGAAGCAAAAGGGGAAGCAGAGATTTGACCTTCCAAAAACACCATTTGGTTGCAAGATGCATGTTCTGTTTTGGTTTTGCTCTTATTATTTAGCTCAAAAATAGAAGAGTTGGCTTATAGGAAATCTCTGCCTGGTGCTCTGTGGCAATTAGCAGGTCATAAGCAGGGCTGCAGGAATCAGCTTTCCTGGGAAAGTCAGGATTTCTAACTGTTTCCATTTTCTAGTGGAATGAAAAAAAAAAAAACGGCTTGAAATTTTCCACAGAGAAGGTCACTTGGGAACAAGGAAAGGTTTCATTTTCATCTCTACCTTAGAGAAGCTTGCAAATGTGTTTCCGTAATAGGACAGTTTATGTCATAAAACACTGAGGTTTACCGAATGCAGCCCCTGGATGCGAGATGAATAATTTCATATCAAAATAAAGAGCCAACTTTTTTGTTCCAGCATCGTCAGTATTTATATAAAATAACTGCACTCGGGGGCATTTCTGCATGAAATGGCATGGAAATCAGCTCCTTCTCCACCCCTCCGAGCTGAGCGCTGTGCGGTGCCATCCAGGCTCCTGGCGGCTGCAGCGACCCCGGGACAGCGTGAGCGGGGGCAGCGCAAGCCCTCCTGCTCCCGGAGAAGACGAGGCTGTTATATAAAGAGGAGTAAACGCATGTAAACAAGGCTTAAGTAACTCCAAGGCTGCCAGTTTCCCTACTCCACCCCTCCGCAAGCCTTACGCAACGGGCTGCCGGCACGGCTCCGTCCCCACGCCGGGCCTCGCCGGCACTTCAAGCAAATTACACGGTTGAACACCCCGATAAAGGTCGCCCTCCTGCCGGCGGGCGCCGGGGAAGCTCCCGGGTGCCCCTCGCGCGGGTGCCACGGCTCCCGGCCCCGCGGAGGGCGCCCGGCCCCCTGCCAGCCCCCGTGGCAGAGCCGAGCATCCTCCGGAGCCCCCAAAGCCAAGGGTTTTGCCCGCCTTTTGCCTCCTCCGCTAAGTGTTTTTAAAGCCCTAACCCACGTGGCGGACGCAAAGCTTGTTTGCATCACCTGGATGCAAGCCAGCGCCAAAAGGCAAGGAGAATCGGGGCTCCGGATGGTTTGAGGCAGTTATCACTCCTGCCCGCAGCTTTCGGAGGAAACCTCATCGGTTTGAACTGCGGCAGCCTGGGGACACAAAAGGGGAGAGAGCTGCACCTGGGACGAAGAGCAGGACACGGGGAGGCGAATCCCTCCGCTCCCGGTGCGAGCGCTCGGCTGTTAGCTAGTCCCTGGGCTTATTTCGCATTTTGCTCTGGCGCCGCAGGGATCTGGCTGCCCGTTTTCTAGCTGCAGAGCTCAGGGCAGTGGCCTGAAGCAGGACCGTGAAACGCAGCAAACAGCACGCCTGCCCCGGCCCCACGCTCACCCGCGGGCTCGGAGGACACCCAGGTGCTGGGGCCGCATGAGCCGCACGTAGCGTCGCCCGCTTGGGGAGCTGGCGGCTGGGCACGGGTGCAGAGCGCAGTTTTAGCCTGGCTCCTTCGCTCGTCCCCGGGCAAGATACCCGCCATCAGCCGAACAGCAGGTGCTCACCCCGCTGCGATGCAACGCCTCTCCACGCCGGCTGAGCATCTGCAGGCATGTTCAATCTCAGAAAATACGACCTGGCACAGCACCCTTAAAAAGCTTCCAACTTTTAACTTAAAAAGCAAAGGCAGGGCCTCCCCTTTCATGTATTCCCACAACTTTCCATCCTGTGGGAGTCTGGCCCAAGGGCGCTATAAAACGAGAACATGTTTGGAAGTAGGTTGTGCCTTGCACAAGAGTCCTGTGTGCGGCACCGAAGGGGACGTGGGGTGGCTGCACAGCAGTATTTTACATGAAGGCGTCCTTGCTCACTTCACTGCTGTTCCCCTGCTGCAGCCAAACCGATGTATTGAAACCCAGTTCAGCTTTGGGGTTTGCTTGTTTTTTCTGGCTTTGTGTTTTCCCTTTAATCTCTGCGCTGGATAATTAGGCCAACGTTCCTCAGCATCTTTCCTGCCGCTTGCTGTGATTACACAAGAACTGCATTTGTTCCATGAAAACGATATCTTGAAGCCATGTTCTGAGGTTTCAAGTAAAATCCTCCGTGACGCTGACTTTTAAGCAGAAGTTTGTCTGAAACGTGTCAACAGCAAAGCTCTGCCTTCCCGCTTTGCTCAGCAAAATACCCTTAAAAACACCTAGACTCTTGCCAAAAAACGAATCGAGGCAGCAACGCAGTGGCAAGAGCTCTTGCTTAAAGTTTGCTTTGCAGTTTTTATTTACGGCAATAGTATCTGGGTTGTTTCAGTGCTGCCAGCATCCGTAACAAGTCGAGGTTCTGGCGCTGCACCGAACCTCCTCTGCGGGCCCTGCTTGCTGCCGGGGCCGGACTGCAAAGGCAGTCGGAGCGGGGGGCCGGGGACCCCGGGCTGCGCGGGTTGGGGCGCCCGGAGGCATCGCTCGCTGCTTGCGGAGGGGAGCAGACGCCGCTTCACGGCCCGGCGCGATGCCCGTCCCAGCGACGAAGGGCAGCGCGTCCTGCACCCCGCGCCCTGCACCCCGCGCCCAGCACCCCGCACCCAGCACCCCGCGCCCTGCACCCCGCACCCAGCACCCCGCGCCCAGCACCCCGCGCCCTGCACCCCGCGCCCAGCACCCCGCACCCAGCACCCCGCACCCAGCACCCCACGTCCTGCGCCCCGCGCCCAGCACCCCGCACCCAGCACCCCACGTCCTGCACCCCGCGCCCTGCACCCCGCGCCCAGCACCCCGCACCCAGCACCCCGCGCCCAGCACCCCGCACCCAGCACCCCACGTCCTGCGCCCCGCGCCCAGCACCCCGCGCCCTGCACCCCGCGCCCTGCAACTCGCACCCCGCGCGCAGCACCCCGCAGCCCGCCCTTCGCTTACGCCCGCTGCGGCCTGAGGCGCCGAGGCAGCCTCACACAAGGGCCCTGCTGCCGCACGGCCCCGGCCCCGGTAGATGGCGGTGACGGCTCATTTTTCCCGTTTTCCCCGGCTCCGGCCCCAGGAGGAGCCCAGCCTCCGCCTGAGCGCGCCCGCGGGCAGCGGCTGAGGAGCGGAGCTCCCCCCCCCCCCAGCTTCTTCTGTTGCGTTTTTGATAAATTGGGGGTCGCGGGCGGCTGCAGCAGCTGAGCGCAGCCCGGGCGCCGGGCGGCTGCTCGGACAGGCGGAGCGCAGGGCCTGCCGCGGGGATGGAGAGCACCAGGGACGCAGCCTCACTGGAGGAATAAACCGCATCTCTCTTTGGCACCCAAAACACCTTTATTTGACTGGAAGCGGCCCGGGTCCCGCTGCGACGCGCTGCTGCCTACATCCCCCTCCCCGGCGTGCTCAGGCCACACACCGTCACTCCAGCACGGAAAGGCTAATCTTCATCTTCCTTCTCATCCTCCTTGTCGCTGCCACGGTCCTGGGGGAGGAGGGAAAAGAAAAGCAGCCCCGCGTGAAGGGGGGTGCTGGGTGTTTTGTGTCCCATCCTCTGGGTATTAATAGCACCCATACGAGGGTTAATGCACAGAGACCCTAGGGGATCCACGCGCAACGGGATAGCTGGGCTGTGGAGCGGGGAATGCCAGCCGGGATCTCTGTGCCAGCATTTCACAGCCCCGCAAAACCCCACAGCGCGCCCAGGGAGGCCGAGCTCGCGCTGCGGCGCCCTGCACGCGGCTTGAACCCTGCCTGCGCCCAGCACAGCGAACGCCCGGAGGAGGAGAGCAAAGCAGCCCGGGCTAGCCAGAAACACGTGCTCTGATTTTCTCTCGGGTGCCGCTCACTGCCCAGGCTGGCCGCAAGCAGGAGATACCGCAGAGAAGAGGGGGTCTCTCCTGCCGCCGGAAGGTCGTGGCCCAGGCTGGAGCGGGGAGCCCGGGCTGGGGCTGGAGCGAGGAGCCCAGGCTCAAGCCCATCACCCAGCAGGGAGCTCGTTGTTGAGTTACCTCCTCCGAATCGCTGCCGGAGCTGCTGCTGCTCCTGCCCGCCGCCTCCCTGTCTCCCTGCGGGGGTGAAGAGGGAAGGACACGTTACAGTGGGACAGCCAAGCCTCACCGGGCACCCCGGCACGCAGGATCCCGTTTGCATTTGGGGCCAGAGCTGGAGTCAGAGGCGCTGGGTCTTGGGGCTGTCGCAGAGGCAGCCTTCATGCCTCCATTGCCACCGGCTGCCATGGCCCCGCGAGCGCCCGTCGCTTTGCGGAGGCCTCTGCAGCTGCGCGCGGTGCGCCCCGCCAGGCACAGCGTTGCTGGCCACAGTCCCGTTGGGGTTGAAATGGGAGGAAAAGGAGCGGGGATTAACTGGGAACAGCAGGAGCAAAGAAAGCCGTCCCTGCGTGGAAAAGCCACGCACGCGCATGGTGCGATTTCTAGGCTGCGGCTGGTGCGGTACCAGCTGCTGGAGGTGGGGGGTCACCCGGAGTCACACACTGCTTCCTGTCCCGGCCAGGACGTAAATCAGTTCAGGCAGGTGCTTCCTAACAGCTTGCAGAGCCTGGCTGTCCCCCCCGTGCCGAGCGGCAGCCGCCTGGGAGCGCTGCGCCGCTCACGTCCCGCCACGCCGGCAGCGGTGCTCGGGGTGCTGGGCGCCCCGTGGCCAGGCGCACGCTCGGACCGGGGCTCTCCGGCACGGCCCCCATGTTGGCTGGTTTGGGAAGCGCCAGGCTCATCCTGAGCAAGGTGCTGGGGACTTCGGGGCTGACAGCCCTCTGGCAAGCGGTTCACCAGCTGATCTGCAGAAAATCCCATTATTCCCCTACCTTTTCCTGCTTCTTCTTCTTCCTTTTCTTCTTGTCCTCCTCTTTTTCTTTCTCCTCTTTTTCTTTCTCCTCCTCCTTGTCCTTTTCCCTCTCTCCGTTGTCCTTTTCCCTCTCTCCGTTGTCTTTATCTTCCCGTCCAAACCCTACACCAGGGCACAGAGCAAGGCTAGTTGCTGTCGTGCAGCAGCCAGCAGGTGCAGACCCCCGGCTGGGTCCTGCTGCAGCGACCGAGGGGGGTCCCTGTCCCCCCACAGCCCGGGGGCTCCCACCGCACACTCACATTTCAGGATCGTCGACATTTCGCAGCAGCCGCCGGCTCCCGGGCACGAGACCGTCACACCTACAACAAAGAGAAATCAGCCAAGCGACCGGAGACGGGACAACGCGCAAACGTGGGTGGGCAAACGTGCGCGGGGGTACAGGTGCCTCAGAGCCCACTTCCAAACTCAGCTGTGAGCGGGTGAAAATTACAGAAATCTTTTGAATGAAATGAGGGCAAATCGGTGAAGAAGGAGCTCTGGGGCTCTCGGGAAGCCGCAGCAGAAAGGAGACCTCCTTCGGGGAGAGGGTGGCTGGCAGGGAGGGAGGCAGAGGCAGCAGCAAGCAAGGGCGAGAGGAAGCCGGGAGCAACAGCAGGAAACCTCGGAGCATTGACTGAGGGCCTGAAAAGGCGCCAGATGGGGGAAAAAAAGAATCTTGAAGGAAAGACGACGGCTTTCTTTAAAAATAGCAGGAGCAAAGTCCAAGCAATAGCACAGGCAGGTCAAACCTTCGCCGTCATACACAAATGGCAAAATTGCCAGTTGCGGCCGAGGGAAGGAAGCAGGCTCTAGGAAAGGAGGCTGCTTCGTGCGCGGGGGAAGCGGGGTCATTCCTCCCCCTCCGGAGGCGGTAATTAAACAGCTTCTGCTCCAGCGCCGATGGATGGAGGCAGGGCGTCAGTGCTTACGAGTCGTGTTTTAAAGCCCACAAGATGACATGATCTGTGGATGGTATTTGTGCTCTTAGAAGGGCTGGTTGTAGTGCCCGCGCCGGTAACAGCGATTTGTATTTTCTAAACGCAACGCAGAGCCCCGGGCTGCTCCGGGGGGCGGAAGGCAGCGTCGGCGAGGAGGGGCAGGGTGCTCGGGGAGGGCAGCGAGCAGCCCGGCTCCCGGGGAGGGCGGGAGCGCGCCGAGTGGCTGATGGAAGGCGTCATCAGTGCAAAGTTAAAATCTAATTAATAATGAATAGTAACCTAATTCATCTCCGTAATTAAGAAGGGCAACTACTAATTTGAAATGATTACTTTTTAAATCTAAAATCACTAAAAATAATCAAACACGAACAAAAGAACGCCCCCGGCTTATGCCTTTGCTGCCTGGAGGTGAGCAGATAGAAAGGCACAGACCTACCCAGAGTACGTACGGACACGGACCGGCCTTAGCGCTGCGAGATGGACGACCCGACCAAAGCCGCAGCCGCCCGGCCTGCGAGGGGGCAACACCGCCCCAGCACGCGTTGAGAAACGCCACCTTGAATTTCCCACCCTGCTGGTAGCCCTGTCCCCGGGGACCAGCTCGGCAGATTCCCCAGAAAGGGCACCGATTCCCGCGGCCCGGCACGCCGCTCGCAGCGCCCGCTCTGGGTGCTGGCCGAGACGGTCGCTGCCGACGCTTTCCGAAGCCAGCCTGGCAGATCCCGTTTTGCCTGTTCCTCTTCCCGAGCCTCAGTGACCCCGTCCGCCGCCAAGGCATTGCAGGCGAGCAGGCTGCTGAAGCTCGGGCGGACAAACCAGCACGCCTGGGCAGCAGCGCTGTGGTCCTCGCTGCGCCGCCACGGCTGTTCTTTGAGGACGAGCCAAGCGAGGTGTGCATGGGACCATGCTGGCTAACGAAGCGGATTTGCATATTCGTAACCGAACCAAACGTGATAGCGCAGATTTCCTTCTTTCCCCCCAGGCACAACGGGCTTAAAGCCACGACACTGGTGCCGCTCCCGCCTCGCCGGGGAGGACTGGCTGGCGTTCCCGCCGTCCTTCCCAACGAAGGGGTCTCCGTCCAGCGGGTGTGCGGAGCAGCCGCTGTCCCGGGAGGTGCTCCCGCATTTCTGCTCTGCTCGGCAGCCCGTGAAGTTGATAAGCGAGGCTGTAAATCCCCTCAGCGACACGAAGGGGGCAGGAAAGCGCCTTACCTGGAGCGGGAGAGGGCAGGTGGCCTCCTCGGTGCCTTGCTGCCCGCGGTTCTGGGTATTTGAGTGTTGCGGTCTCCTCCCCAGTCCCACTTTCGGAGCAGAAGAACTGGCTCTACAGCCCGCCGCAGACAGCGCATGGCCCCGGCAACATGACCAGTCGCGTTCGCACCCACAGGAACCTCACGGACATTGCTGCCTCCAGCGTGGGCAGGAGCAGCAGGATCTCCTGACCCTCTGCAAACACGTTGGGGCAACTCTCATGGCCAGGAGACACCCATGGGGACCAGGGAGGGCACCTGAGGCTGAGTCTAGGAACATCCTTTGGTCAGGACCCTGTCTGAAATAGAGATGAGAGGATTTGGGGGTGTCCTTAAAAACCACGAGGGGACAAATCTCCACCAGGTCCTTGTCCCCTGCCTTGTGGGCAGGCACCAGGCCAGCAGCAGCTCCCTGCAGGCTGCGCCACGCGGGCAAGGTGGCCCAGCGCAAGTCAGTGCTCAGCACTCGCAGCGCCCTCCGCGCTCGTCCTTGCTGCTGGCTTTCGCTCCAACATATCATTAAACAAATACTTGTCAGCAGAGAGCAGTTACCAGCAGGTCGAAACACTTGCAGAACGTGCTTCCCTCTAATGCAATGTCCTCGTTTCTAATAGCACCAATACGGGATAATAACCGTCACAATAGTGTTAAGAAGGGCTTGTGTACCCGAAAGCTAATTTGTTTTCTCCGCCTAATGAAAGGTATTACCTCTCCCACAAGATTTGCCCCATTTAAACCCTTCAACTGTACAACTAAGTTGCTCCCACAGCAATTTTACAGCTGTAATTGCAGCACTGGTGGAGTCGCCTCCCTTGGAGCGAGACTAGCTCCGGATAACTCGTGCGAGAAGGCGGCAGCTGAGCACAAGTCATTCGGTGCAAATCACGTCCCGACTCAGAGCTGAACGCAGCCCTGCCTGCCCCCACGCTGGCCCCAAAAATGCACAGAGCGAGAGAGAGTTGCCTCGGCGAGCCTAGATCAGAAATAAGGCAGGTGTTTTCAACAGCACGGGGAGATAAACCCGGAGCAGCCCAGCCAGGGCAGTGGCGAGTCAGTAGCGGCTGTGTTTTCTGGGGAGATGCTCTAGCTCACCCACACATCATTGGGGGAACTGCTGGCGGCCAGCGGCTGGGCTCGGAGTAAATGATTGCAGCAATCCCGACCCCGGGGACGCAGCCGCCATGGGACCGAAGCGGGAGGTGAACACTGGGCACGGTGCGGGAGCTGCTGTGAGCCCGCAAGCAGGGAGGGCCGCTGCCGGGGCGGCACGGGGTCCCTCAGGACACGGGGACGCGTGGCGGCTCCCTCTAACGCCGTCCCAGCGGGACGCAGGGGGTCCGGAGCAGGCTTGGCCTCGGGACTGCCGGTGTCCAGCTCCCCTCGGCCGCGCAGCTCCTGCCGCCTCTGTGCCGGGATCCTCCTGCCCAGCACAGCACTCGCTTTTTTTTCCTCCCTTTAAAGCGGTGACCTCATTACAGCAGCCCTCGCTCCCTGACAGCTCCGGCCAGGCTCTCAAAATGCTTCAGCGAGGGCGTCACAGCTTCAGCATCCTCCTGTTAGCGCAGCCAAGGTGCCAGCCCTGGCAAGGTGCCGTCGCTCCCCGGAGCACGGTGCCGCAAAGCGGGTGGCCCCAGGGAGCTGGCAGGCCCCATGCGCGAGGCCGGGCTGCGACCACGGGTGTTTTACAGCATCACGCTGGTTTCCCCCACTCGGCAGGGCGGGGGGGAAGGACCACGCTTGGGTCTGGGGCCACGGACCCCACTCCTGGCTACATGCATGCCGTCATCTCTCCCCTGCAGCACTGGTCACGGGCCCAAAGCTGGAGAAGGCGACCTGCCAGCCAGCACCCAAAACACCAGCGCACACAGCTACATCTGAGCTGCTGACAAAGTGCCGAGGTGCAAGGAACCCACTGACACTCCCCCAAACCATTAATTAGCACAGCATTGGACATTTACACCCTCCCACGCTAGACTGATTTTTGTGCCAAGGAGCCTTTGGCTACAGAAGACAAATCTTTCTGCTTAAATCACATCGCTGTAGACCGCTGCTTATTCGCCACTCAGTGTGCACCTGTGAAATACCAGCTTTTCTGCTGCCTCCCGCCACAAGTTTTTGCCTTTCCTGCTTTGGAGACGGACTGTTTCGTTCATACTGGGGGCAACTGGTACAGCTGCCCCCTCGCTCGGCACCACCAGCTTCCCTGGCTATGTGGCTGCTGCCTCTTCAGAATGAGCTGGACAACTGCTCATCCAGCCTGTGTCAAAGGTTTTGCTGCTGCTCCACATGTGTTTTAATAATAATAAAAAAAGAGTCCCTTGAAATCTGGCTGGGCAAGTGCAGGGAACAAGTCCCTAACTGTCACGGGGAGGTCCCAGCCTTTTTTTGTTCTTGCACCTATCCACAGCAGCTGCCAGGAAGCAGCTTTTACAGCTGCAAGTTACAGATTCTCTCCAAAGGAAATAACTGTAGCAGGCTTTTATCCCTTCCCAGTCACTGGCAGCATCTTAGCTAACTCTTATCTATTCTCAGCCACCTCTCACCTCCCCAGACAATAGGAGAAGTGCTCAAATTACTGCCAGCTCTCATTAGGTTCATGCACAAGGCAGGGCCAAACAATAAGGCTTCCAGTCAGTTGGATGGTAAATTCTGATGAATCCTTTGGGTAGGAAGATTTCAGCAACTGTGTAACTGTTTTTGTTGGTAATCTACTGCATTCCTTGTACTGGCACAAGGGAAGCTGGTGCACGTTTGGTTATTTGCTGCGATAACAAAATCCAGCTGAGCATATGACTGAGAGAACTACCACCCGCATCCTTAAAGGAAATGATTTTTCCCCTTAATTATTAGGCTACTCTACCCTTAAGGACAACAGGTTAGCTTGAGTAGACACTACCTGTGAAAAAGCAGCTGCTCCTTTATAAAAATCCTTTATCTTTATTTCCTCTCTTCAGACATTTCTGTATTTTTCAGCTTGCAGTAGAAGCAGCAAAGTCGACATTTTGCACTGATGCAGGAATTCAGAGCTCAGCAGTAACTGTTGTTCACCTCTCGCTTCCCAGCCTGGGTTTAGAGTCCTCTCTTCTATGAGATGTTACCCTGCCATGAGAAAGGGCCTGGTAGAACCTACCCCAGAGCAGCACTGAGCCCTACCTTAAAAGCCACGGCTAGGGGCGGGAAGCAAACAAAAAAAAAGCCCCCAAAACAACAACAAAATTCCACAAACTCACACCACAAACAACAAAGGGACACTCTTTCCTTCTTTTCCCCTTCTCCCCAGAAATATCCTGATTGCTCTTAACCAAAAGAGTTGTCAAAACAGATTTAATAATGTTATCAACATAAACAAGACAGAAAATATAGTTCATTGTAGTGCAGAGTTTTTTCCCCAGTCACACTTCTTTCAAGCCGAGTTTTCTTTAAAAACAAAACAAAAAAAGGCTCTCAGAGATCTGTTCAACCTAACCAGGACTAAAGCAAAGGTTTTTCCATATCAGAAAAGCTTTAGCCAAAAGGTATTCCAATAATAAGAACACTTCCCTCCTGCACAAATCGAGCAGAGGAGCATTAAGCCTTCAGTATAGCAGAAGTTTGCAAGACGTACTAAAACCCAGAGGATTTTAAAAAAAGAGATCTGAGCATCACTGTTACCAATGAGCAAATACAGAGGAAGGTGTGATAGTCAGCCACCTATGGTTAGCTATTCTGGACTTCTTTAAGTCCCATTTAAGCTGTACATTTCTGCTCTTGTGATTCCAACAGAGGTTGTTCCCTCCCAAAGGGGAAGCTCAAAAGATAAAAACTGTGAAAAGGAACAAAGCAGGGAACTTTTCACAGCACAAAGAAAAAGACACCATATGCAGAGCAGCTTCTGAGACAAATTAGGACTCCCACTAACAGAGTCAAATTGCTTCCCCCACCCCTCACTTCAATACATCTTCCAAGAAGAAGGAGAATTGCATTATAGTGTTTTTACACAGAAATGGAAGAAAAGTGGTACCTGAGTTTGTGAACACATTCCGTCACTGACATGTCGAGTTGCATTAAAAGAAGGGAACCCTCATGCTAAATTATCTCATTAAATTGCCCAAACAGGAATCAACCCCTTTTAACCACTTCTTATTTATTGCTATAAAGCAAAGCTACCACATTCTTAGGGCCAGACCAGCATTTTCCCAGCTCTTGCTGAAACAACATTCTGCAAGAGGAGGAGAAACAGGGCCTTGCCAAAGTCCCCATCCCACATCCGTGAGTCACTAACAGACATTTTCAAGTAGCTGGAGCTTCTCTTTAGCAACAATGCTTCGATAAAGCATACGGAATTCTCTCTGTTCTAGTCTCTCAAACCTAGGAATTGCAAGGTTCATAATCATAAGTATTTACTTTTTTTGCATCTCCCATTCAATATTCATTTCAACACCAACACAGAGCTATTAGGAACCTAATTACGTCTAACTTAAAAATCACACCATCATTTTAGCTAAGTCTTTAACCAGCCAGCTGCTACTCTTTTTCTCCAGCATTGTCTTCACAGTCCAGAGAGCTTCTCCAAGAGCTTATTAACACATACAGCAGAGGGATTTCAGTGAAAAGATACAGACAGTCCATGAAAACAGGGAAGCAGTCTGCACTTTAAGTCTCTCACATTGTCCACCAGTCTGAACTATGCTAATCTCATCTCTCAGTGAGCTGCAGAGCTGTCATTGCTAGTCTGCATTTAATCACCATTCTTGTAGTAGCAATGATCAGAGTTAACTTTTCCCCTTAATATCAGCCATTATACCATTCTCCAGCATGGAAACTATGAAGTTGGAAGGTCAGAAAGTTCTTAATTAGAAGGATTATTTATTGCTGCAATAATTCCGTTCTAGCCTCAATAAGAGAGATCTGCAGTACAGGCAGCAAGAGCTGGAAGGCATCCTGGATATATGAAGCACTGTTTGAAGCCTATGAAAACAAAATCAAAACACATACATGAATAATTATGCTACCAAATCAGCTTTACTAATCATATATTCATTTCAGACAACATTGATTAATGTACATAAGAAACAGAAGCCTTGCTTGTTGCATCTTTTAGGCTTCATTCTAGTAACGAATTTTCTAGTAAAATTTTTTGAGGGGCTTTGTCCCACTAGACAAAAAAAGCAGCTGATTTAAAGCTGCTATACGAGATCCATTGCAGTCCAAATGTAGGATACTATTTTGGATAACAGATGAAAACTATTTATTTCAAAGGGAAGCACAGACATTCTGTGGCAGGAAGGAAGAAGAGACCAACAGGAAACATTGCTTTCCCACCATATCTCAGAAGTTTATAAGCATTGAGAGGCAAGAGAACAGCTGGGAAGTGTTGGGACTTCTACACAGTAATTTATGACCTTGTCTAAGGTTTGACTTCAGGCATCTAAATTCCCACTAAAATGCTGGAAATCTAGACTGCTGAACAGCTAATCTATCTTCTGACCTATAACTGTCAGCTGTGACCACAATACAGCTCACTCTTCACTAAACAACTCATGTCTTGTGCAAATTTATTCTTAGGCATTTACTAAGAGTGGTAGGTTATCAGACAGGTAAGCTAAACCTTAGATCTGAGTTAGAGAACTTGGTATGCATAAGGATATTGAAGTGGAAGAACTAGTATATCTAAGTATTAGCTTAAAGTTTTAAAATTAGCATAACTGACCTCCAAAAAGACTCCAGTGATTAAGGGATTAAGCACATCTGCTTTCTCTTTGACCTGCAGAGATCAGACATACATTATCCTGATTGAAAATTTGATCACATTTCTTCAAGCAAGATTGAGCTAAATCCTCAGCACGTTTAAAATCACTATTGCTCCCTTGATGCCAGAAAAGCCGAGTCACAAGCTGCAGAGAATCTGCCCCCTAGCATGCAAATAAGCACAAAGTAACCCACATAAGCCCAAAGCAGGACCTATATGAATACACACATTGCATCTTCAAATGAACTGTGGACAGTTGGAGGATTTAGAGATAGTGATTATCTTCAATAACACCTGAGTGTTTTGTAAAGATCTACCAGGAACACAAATCTTATTTTCGTTTGTCTCATGAACACTGTCAGCACCAGTCCCCACCCCATTTCTGAGCCAGACTGAACACAACAGGATGCATTCAGCTCAAGATACATTCAGCTGCCACAGTTTGGGGAACACTGACCTAGAAGATGAGTTCACAGAGCAAAAATCTGCATGTATAAATGAGTAAGCACAAAAAGCACTTTGTGGTGAAAATCCCAAGGCTGTGGTCAGCTAACATCTGTAAGAACTATGATGTAACTCTTACCCCTGCAGTCGTTAAGCATGTAGTAAACTCTTTAGAGAAAGCTGATAGCTCTTTACACAGCACAATTGTTATTCTGTGGAAGAAAATTAGAAAAACTACATAGTAAAACACCTTCTACAGAGAGTCACTTTCTTTTGGTGTTCCTCTAAAACACAAATACCTTGTTTCCAAGAATATAAAGCTAAAATCAAGTGAAAACTGATGTATAACATTTAAACAGTGTATGAGGATCTTGAAGTTCCCAAAATAAATTACAGGGGGGAAAGGTGGCAAAAAAATAAAACATAGTAATAATTGAAGCTGAAGATAGGAAACACTGTTCAGAGGATACAAACATCCATTCAAGAAGGAACAGTACTAACTTGCTTTATTACTGATAAGTGTCATTTTCTGAATTAGAAAGTATTAGCTATTTCATATACTTGCCAAGTATCTCCTGACATAGAGAAAAACCTCTTCTGTCACGCATTACTGGTAATATTAGTCCACTAACTAGTCCAATAATTTCACAATATTACCTACCTAATATGCTAAACGATTAGTAAAGAGGTAATTAAGAATCACTTGTATACAAATGTTTTCTAACATTTTAAATATTGTATATCTGACTAACTAGCACAAGCTTAGGGCAAAAAAAATATTCTTCTTGGATATATGAGAGTTTTCAACTCAGTTTCCTCTTTCTCATGATGAAATGTCTTTATGTTGGAAAGAGAAATGGACAGCTGAATTCTGCTGGAAAACAGTGATGCCACACATAGTGACTGAGAACATGCATGCAGAATTCAAGAGTCCTGAGAATTTCAAGAGTTCTGCATAAGTATATGCTATGTATTAGTTAAAAGATGAACTTACTGTGAAAGGGACTTGGCTCGGTCTGTGGCTGTCACCTCTTTCTTCTGACCATGCAGGAACAAAGCCGCAGTTTTGTGAAACATTTCAATGGAGTATGCTGTCAGTTCAGCCAGACTTCTAATGGCAAATGCATGAATATCCTGCAAGAGTTAAAAAGATCCCCCATGCCACACAAAATCCAGCAGCTTTTACTATTTAAAACAAATAAATTGCACAATATACTACCACCACACTGCTCTTTCAGACCTCAGAATCTACATTCAGAAATGGAAAACCATAAACTCTTGAGATCATAACTATAATTTAGCAGCCAGACAAACAATCTGCTCTTAGATATCCTCTTCTTCCATTGCTCACTTACCTCTACTGATTTTTTAGCATCATGGTCACCATCTCTGGATTCTGCTTGGTTTTCTTCACTCTCGTCTTCTTCTTTAGAAGGATCAATGTTGAATTGTGCTATCCATTCACGAGCAGATGTCCTCACCTGTATGAGGATGTGCCATAGTATTTAATGCCTGGAATGAATCCCTCCTGCTCACCACAAAGCATGGAGTACTGGATCTGCCTCGAGGAAGGAGATAACTACTACTCCTGTGCTGGAGAGAAGAACCAGGACAAACGATCCTAGCGCCTTCAGAACTTTGTGGAGGGTTGGCTGCTGCTCTCACGTACTTGAATGCAATCATTTCTGTAGCACCACATACTGGGGTTTACCGGCAAGGCCATGACTAGCAGCAGCACTTTAAAAATGTGTCTGCAGAATGCTGCTGCCACTTGGTGGATCTGAAGGGTAGTGGAAAAAAGACAAGAAGGGAATGCTTCCTCATACCAATTTCTGAACACAGGGTCCTGGACAATCTGCTCTAGGTGACCCTGCCTGAGCAGAGGGGTTGGACTAGATGATCTCTAAAGCTCCCTTCCAACCTCAACTGTTCTGTGATTCAGTGAAGAATCAGCTGCCTTGAACCAAGACCAGGGCTTCAATTAATGACTGTAGCATGATTTCACTGTGGTGGCTGAAGGCTTACTGCTCCTAGCTGTCTTTGTCACTGGACATTACTGCTCTCTGACAAGGCAGAGACACACTGGTGCTTACTGATTCAGAGCCAGATACTTTAGAGAACATGAATTTGCCCCTGTAAGGCCAAAGGAAAGGACCCATCCCTTTGGGTATTAGTCTCCAAGACATAGCTTGTCTTCATGCCTCTCACACTTTCATAAGCAAAGCAGGACTGAGAAGCAGTTCCCACAAGGAAGCTCTCCACCTTTTAGAAGATGGGAAATAACTCACCATGATCAGCTTGTCCGGCTTTGTGGAGACATGCAATTCTGAAAACAGCTCTGTTACTTCCTTTGTGAACTCCTCATCTCCTAAAGGAAAGGAAAGTTTAAAGAATACATACAATGGACAGATACAGGAAATAAGTGACACTTTAATGCACAACTAGCAATGCACAAGTCTACCAACTGTTTCATATTCTACTTTAAATTATTCACTCAGGCAAGGATACATCAAATCTGGTCTTTTTAATACAATTTATAAGGCAAATTCTGAAAAGGTGGAGACACCAGTGCCAGAAGATTGGCCTTTACTTTCTCAATCCTGTTTTTTTAGCTAAGGTAATTCCATTTTTACAGGTAGTCTATAACCCAAACAAACCCTGTATTTTATAATGCACTAACTTGCACATCACCTTGGAGGGTCTGAAACATCACTTAAAGCCAATGGTTTTCGTTATATATGACAGGGCAGATGTTAACAGTGGGGGGAAGGCTGTGAGATCCATCATGTGCAAATATAAAAGATACATTAAACGTTAAACGGTAGCAAGTGCAGGTGTGTGAGCCCTCCCTGATGAGCCATTTAGGTAAAAGCAATGCAAGAGATTTACATTTAAATTTGCATAATCCTCAAGAATCAGATGGCTCTTGCACATGGAGGCACCTCTGAGTCTTTTGGTCTGTGTGGCTAATGCTTATTTAAAGAAATAAGATCACTCTCCCTCTCCCGCAGGTTGGACAACTCTATTCACAGGCTTTCCCTTACGGTCAGGGAAGCTCAGCAAATCTTTGCACTTGCCGCTGGGCGTAAGGTTCATCGTATGAATTGTCCAGGGGCTAAGCAATTCTAATTCTGCTCTGGCAAAGAAAAGTCCCTGCTACAGAATTAATACATTGCAGCTTTCCAGAGAAGAAGGTCTTTGCTACCTGTCATGCTCCTGGCCACAGATGGCTTTGGGATTAAGCACACAGCTAAAGAATAATTTAACCATGGCATCATGCCCACTGCTAGTGATCTCAGGGCTGGCTGGTTCTGCACTGAGAATTTCAGTTGGAGCCTGGACTCTTACCCCTCTTTTCCTCCTCCTCTTCTTCAGAGAATTCAGCTAATGAAAATGCTTCTCTGAGCTGCTCCATTTCCTCCTTCAATGTGTCCAACTCTTCCCCAGAGAGGGCATTTAGAACCAATTTTACCTAGTCAGGGCAGGACAGCCAAAGAGAGAATCATAAATCTAACATGAAAGGAAAACAAGATTGAAGATGCAGCACTGGTTTACATCACATGTAAAAATATCAAGACTCATACTAGTGAAAAAGGGGCATTTTTCTATGGTAAGGAAGAAGGGGGGAAACTTACTTGCAAAGTTTCTTCAGGTAAAAATGGATTCTTAAGCAGTTATTCAAATAATTTCTTTTATGAAAAATGGAATTATTTCTGAGATTGTGTGCTGATCTGCCCTCCTCTCTGCCCCAGGACAGAGGGGACAGTTTCTGTTGTACCTGCGATGCTCTCCTCTTCCCCTGTTCAAGGCAGCAAATAAGTGGGTATGAGGAGAGGGTAACTTGGGACAAGTTGTTGAAGAAATGCAGGAAGTAAGGCTGGCTGGTTAAAAAGAATGGCTCTATGTGCTGAAAACAGGACATAATGCTGCCAAGTGGATCATAATGTAGGGGCCAAAGTAAAGTTGTGTAATCAATCATTTTGTAGCAAGTCCTGACTTCTCAGTATTTGATTTTGCATGTATGTACATATACTTCTCTTTTATTCCTGCTCAGCTGAACTCAAAATAGAGAGAAAATTGCTCAAGGCCATTACCTTTGATTCACTCTCTCTGGAAAGCATCTCTAAGGCCTCCAGATGCGAAAGACCCTGAAACTCATCAAACAGTAACCCATAATGGGCTTTCTTCTCAGTAGCCATGGTAACCTCAGCAGCTGTCTGCTGCTCTTCTTTCTCCTTTGCCTCTCGTAAGACCTGAAAAAGAAAAGCAAAGGACTTAGGTCAGTGCCTGAAGATACAGAATAAGGGAGGACAAGGCTTTTGGCACAACAATAAGAAATGGTTGATTAATAACAGGACCACAAGAGAAGAAAGAAGAAGTGATAGATACCAATGAAGAGCTGATATGGAACTGCCATACCTGAGATAGCGTAGAGGTCCTGTTCATTAGGCCCTTTGTTTTTTTGAAACCTGGGTCTCCCTCAGCTATCACATCCATTGTCTTTTTCCCAATGAATTCCAAGGCATCTAGACCTCCGCTAATAACGCTTTTTCCCTAGGAAGTAGATTTGGATACAGACAGTGCATATAAGTCACAGAAGACTATACAGCTGAAGAAATTAAATTGGGGGATTTATATTGGCAGTGCTATAGGCCAGAGACTCACACAGAAGTCAAATCAGACCTCGTCACCCCCAAATTCAACCCTAATCACTACAAAGAGAGCAGGAGAACATGAAAAGAGCTACAATACACAATCATCTAACAGTTTAATGTAGCACTCAGACAGCTGCAGCAATTTGATAGGAAATACATTTTATTTTCTGAACAAGCTGGTTCTCAGCACAGCAATATGAGTCATCCTAAATTTACACACAATTCAATGAAAAAACACTAGACCTGTGGACTTTGCTTGCTAAACTCTTCTTCAAGCCCTAGAAACAGAAGCAAGCTTTCCATCTGTATCTCTTTCAGATTCACGGGCAAATTGACAAGAGAGCAGATCACAAAAGTGCAGTTTCTATGGATAATGGGTTCCTTTGAAGTGCATTTCCCATGGTCACAGAAGCAAGCCGATTTTCAAGCAATTTGGACTAGTTTCACAGAAGTTTTTGAACAGGAGAATGGATGTTATTGCTAGACAGCTCTGTGGAAGTCAGCGGAATTATTCCAAGAATTAGTCTGACTCTGCACTTGGGCTAATATGTTAAAGGAAAAGGTCAGAGATAAGAGAGTACAGAGGTGACTTGCGTGAAAATACACACAACATCACACTCTCTTCTGTTGGCCTTCTTTGTTATTTAGTTCAAAATTACCAAAATTCAAGACAATTTACACATAAGGTGCCAGTTAGAAGCAAGACACAGAATGAAGAGTGTCTGAAGGCTCAGAGAGCCTCTCACCAATCATCCCACAAAAGCCAGAATTAAAGGTTTCCTGTTATGAGGCTTCAAACAAGGCAAAAAAACCCAAAGCTCTCTTAACCCTGTTGCTCCTCCCTTCCCAACTCACTCACTGTGCTTTGGACAGCAGTAGAGATGGTTGATAAAACTCCAAGAGCCCCAGCAATAGGAAAGGAAGTGCCATCATCAACTGCATCTGTGCTGCTGTCACCAGGATTCTCGCTTCCTGCATCAGAAGGAAGAAAGTTAACCTCCTCACTCCCCAAGAAAGATCCTCTCAGCTGCAGAGTGGAGAAAATTAACAAACATCACATGTCAGCCAGGGGCAGCGCTAGAATTGGGATTGCTTTCCTATCCGCAAGACTTTTCAGGGCTAGCAGAAGTAAGCAATGGAATATCATATTAGCACATAAAGAGGTATCTACCTCAATATGCAAGAAGCAGAGTAAGATGGTGCTGTTTGGGGGGGTGATATGTTGTGAGAAACATTCCAGTATTGTTCTTGCATAATAAAAACTGACCTTTTGTAGCATCTCTAGTCTCTGAAGAGATTTCACTAGGACTAGGGATCCCAAGGGATGTTTCTGCTTTTTCTATGACATTTGAAATGCCTTGACCTAGAGAGAACAGTAATATTACTTTAATCATTAGATACAACTGTATTTTTTTTTTTTAATCCCTCAGCAGAACAAGAGGATGATCACGGCTGTATATCCATTTTTACTATTCTGGCCTCCCCCTGTTCAAAGCACAGTTGGCCAGCACTAAAACTTACTGCTGTCCAGCAGTGTAATGAATTCAGGTTTCATCTCAGCTTTTACATCAAGTTGCAAGAGTTTTTAAATGTCATCTGAAAATTACACAAACATCTTAAAATCTTAAAAGTAATTTTTGTTGTATACATCTCCTTAGTCTCATTTTACTATTTAGTACTGATTTTCCCCATTACTTAGGCAGGTCTCTTGAAATTTTCCAGCGCTTGCTTATATAGCAGAAATCCCATTGTCTTGAAACAAGCTCAAAAGCACTAGCTGGAGACCTGAAGTATAGATAAAATATTTATCAAGTACCAGAAAGAGCCTTACCTACAGTAGCAACAGTAGCAGATGCAGTGGAGAGAAGTGATTTCCCCCAGCTTCCCCAGTATCCCCACCCTGTCTGAGCTGCAGCAGGAGAATCCGAGACCTTTAATGAAGAAAAGCAGAAAACAGAGATCCATGTATGTATGGTGAGGCGAGAAGGGGAACACAGGCAGTCTGTGACGTGTGATTTTTCTGAAGCTTTTTTTTTTCCCCCTCAGATAAACAGAAGTGTGAATTTTCAGAGGGGAGCAAGGCTTACAGTCAGAATTCTGTGCATAAAACCGTGAAACTTGAAGTCATGTGGTTCAGAGCTAGCACAGAAATGTACCTTGAGTGTTTCAGCTGCTGCTTTCTCTGTGGCAGCAGGCTGACTTGGGGGTTTAGGTTCAGGTCTTTTCCGAGTCATAGGCACAGGTCCACGCTCTTGCTCTCCCCGTTCACTACTCTCAGTGGAGCCAAGTTCCTCAGGTTTCTGTTCATTTTCATCTTCATGAGAGGCTTCCTCTTTCAGATTTTCGCTACTGTCTTTTTCAGACATGACTACAACATTCAAATAAAGCAAAGCAGATAAAATAATCACTCCCTTGTACTCATTAACATTAGTTCAAAACCATCATATTTGTGTTTTGAATAATTAAACACAAATAAGACAGAAATCCCTTCTTCTTGTGACTCATATTCCCTATTCCTGCATAAACAGGTCATATTTTTAAGTGAGTTTGTACAATGAGTTATACCTAACTAGAAGTGTCACACTTGGAAGTTTAAAGTCCCACAGAAACATGTGGCTTTATCTAACTAGCACACCCTCTGCACAGGAGACAAACAGACTGATAATTCTGAAAAGCAAACTGAAGGTACAAAAGGTCTTTGGATAATTTAACCCATAGCTTGCTTCACAAAAAAAAAAAAAAGCAAAAACAAATTGTTTGGAATGGCTGCTTTGAAGGATGTCAGATACCAACAGGGATAGCTATTGGAAAGCTGGGCAGGTACAGAGGCAGCGACTGGTTTGCTTCTATTTTTAGGGACAAGCTTCTTCAGGGCATTCAAACCATCTGGAATTTGAAACATGCTCAGGTTGCCACAGCAACCATACCTGGCACCACACATCTGGAGCCGACGGGATGCACACAAACACGGCTGCCAGGCCGAGGCCTGCGCGTGGCTCCACGCAGGGGAGGTTTTTCTCCCTCCCGCTGGCTCCTCGGCGGGAGTTTTCACCAGCTCTGCGCCAGGAAGGAGAAGCGCAGAGGCGAAGGCAGGCAGGGCGACGGCGCGCTGCACACTGCGGACAGTCGCTACACACCGCGGACACGGCCTCGCGGTCCAGCGTGGCTGCGCGGCCTGGCTAGCCGTGCAGCCCCAGGAGTGGCTGCTGACGCAGTCGCAATCAGGGCAGCTCCTGTCACCTAAAGGGCAGTTACGTGTTTAAGGACGATGAAACCAGCCCCTGCTGCGAGGGCAGCTCTGCGGCAGCGGCCAGGGACCCCCCACCCTGCTTCCCTGCGGCCCCTCGCAGGGGTTAGTGGGGAGCCCGGGGGGGGGGGGGGAAGCCCTGGGGGAGCCCGGGGGGGATGGGGAGCCCTGGGGGATGGAGGGGGAGGACCCGGGGGGGGGGGGCTCACCCCGGAGCAACTGGGCAGGCCAGGCCCTGGGCGAGCCGGGCCGCCCCCGGGACCTCGCGGCCCTGCCCCCCCCCCCGGGGCACCCTTCGGGGACATCCCCTGCCCGAGGAGCCCCCCGCGTCCCTGCTCTCCCAGGAGGCCCCGGGCTCCCTCGGCCCCCCCGCCCGGGGCACCCTTCGGGGACATCCCCCGCCCGAGGAGCCCCCCGCGCCCCTGCTCCCCCAGGAGGTCCCGGGCCCCCTTGGGCCCCCCCCCCCCTCGGGACTCCCTGCCCCACAGAGGACTTCCTTGGGCCCACAACCCCCGAGGGACTCCCTGCCCCCCTCGCGGGCCGCTCGCCCCCGCCGGGCCCCCCCGCCTCACCCGCCGGGCCGCACCGGGCCGCGCCGCCCCGTCAGCGCCGCGCTCCCCCCGCCAACACCCCGCTAGGCGGAGCGCACCATCGAGGCGCGGGGCAGAGCGGCCCCGGCCCGCTGACCCCGGAAGCGCGGCGCCAGCCCGGAAGGGCCGCGAGGAGAAGCACGTCCGGGTGGCGGCGGCCGGCGGCGGGGGTATGTCGGTGCCCGGGCGGCGGGGCTGCGGGGGGACCGCAGGGAGGCTGCGGCGGGGCGGGCGGATGGCGGCGGGGCGGGATCGCTCCTCGGGCCTGGAGCGGTGCGCTCTGATGTCACTGCGTGGTGATGACGCCAGCTTTGCTTTGGTGGCGTCAGTGGCGTGACGTAGAGTGGGAATGGCGCAGCTGCGCGCAGCCCCTCCGCGCTCCCCCGGGAGGCTCCGGGGACCCGTGTCGTAGCTCGGTGTTCTGGCATGGAAGCACTGTCGGGGGGGGGGCGTGACGTCACGCCTGCGTGACGTCATGTTGCCTGGGTTTCCTGGGTCACAGCATTGGCAGCGTTCATGCGTTTCCTCTTTTCACTGACTCCAGCAGCCCCGATTCAGTCGGGTCTTGTCCCCGGTGGCCCTAAGCACAGGTAGGGTTGAGGCCTGTCCACGGGCAGGGGTCAGTTTCCCTGGGCTGCCTCGTCAGTTTTTGTGCATAATCGTTTCTAGCATTTGAGGAAAAACAGCCGTTTTCACATGCAGCTAGTTCCGTCACCCTGCATCCGTTATCCCTGGAAGGTGGCTCAGACAGACGAAGCACCGTGTATAGAGCAAAAGACTACTTTCGAGTACAGAGGCAAAGCACCGTGCTGCTGTGGCCCTGGGAGCCGCAGGTTTGCATCTGCCGTTTGAGGTGTGTCTGGGTTTGTCGCTTTCCCTTCCTCCTGGTGCGAAATGATGTCAGAGCCAGTGAATGAATGTAGAACTATGTAATTTGAACTCTGACTGAAGCTGCTCCTGCTGCAGAGCGGTCTCTGGTGCCCAAGGGAGGGTGGAATCTCTCTGCAGCTTGTCCTGTGCTGGGATCACTCGTAATGTCTGCCTTTAACACCACGCTGCCTGCTCTTGCAAACTTGCCAGGACTTAAGGCCTTCAGGACTCTGTTAAATGCTGTTGAGATCTGTCCCCAGGTTTGAAAGATGGGGACTCGCAAGATGATCATTTCTGCAAGGATCCAAACTACAAATAGGCTGGTGGGCTGCAGGCAAAAAGTATTGATCAAATAGAACTAATATGCACATTACTACAGATTAGCTTGTTTTGAAATCATTACAAATGCCAGAATACATTTCCGCATTGTTTGTCAGAAGTAGCAGTTAGTCAGAACAGTCTATGGTTTGTGAGGTGTATCTTGGTTTATTGCTTTCCGTTTCTGCGGATATGAAATGATGTTATAGCCAGTGAATGTAGAGCTATATAATTTGCAACCTCTTGGGCCCCAGTTTTGCAATGGCGTATAAATGTGTGTGATTTTAAGTACTATCAGTACTTCTGTTGACCTCAGTGGGACTACTTATAGTGCTTTAAGTTAAACACACGTACGGTTTTCAGGGTAAGAGCCAAAGATGACTCACAGAAGCGTATGCATCATGTATTTTTATCTTTCCACCACTATTTGTTGTTACAACTTATGGTTTAATAAAGGTTAAATATATTGAGCTCAACTTCAGGTTTAGTTGTAAAATAGCCAGTTTCTATTCTGCACATTTCATCTTGCTTGAATTTAATACCTTCTTGAAAAATCTGTAATGCTGGCACTGCTCACGCTTTATCCTTCTTGATCCTTTATCAGCTCCAGCAGCTGTTTTGCATAAGTGTGATGGTTGAATAATATGTGTTTTGCAGATCATTATCTTTTCCAGCATTCAGCAATGAGAGATCATTGTCTGCTTAACAATAATGGGTTTTCCAAAAGCAAAATGTGACAAACAATTTATAATAAATCAGACCTTGAAGAGTTTAATGGTAAAATGCAATGACCCATCACCACCACTGTTTTATACATTATGCACTTGGTGCAAATATCGTGGAGAGCATATGCAATTACTAAAGATAATTGTCTTATTGTTATGAAGGAAAACATTGCTCAGTATTTCTTGCATTAAATAATTGGCTGAGGTTTCTAAGGTCATTTTAGAAGGAGTATCACGGACACTTGGAAATCTAATAATTTAAATTTAATAATTTAAAGTGACAAAAATAACACAGACAAAGTACAGGAGGTACTGGAATTATTCTCTAATAAATCTAAAACATTATTAGTTAGGAGATTATTGTTTTGGAAGATTGGAAGTTATTTTGTGTGTTTGATTCAATAATGAGGATGACGATTTGTCTTCACTTCAGAGCTATCATTGTTATAACTGCATTAAACACTGTAAAATCAAGCCCTGACTGCATACAAAGAAACATTAACTGGAGTCAGTGGCACTTTTAACTCAAGACAGTGGGTTTTTGAGTGATGTATGTTGAAGATTTGAGAAGCACAGCTCCTCACTTGCCCTGACATGACATGACACAAGCCATGATGGATGCTCAAATGACAGCTCTAGTAGTCCAAATGTCAGAGTTTTCAAGTAGTGGTCCACAAACCACTAGCAATCCACAGCCTGTTTTTAAGAAATCTGCAAAAGGTTACCAAGAAAAGCAAATCTGTTGTCAGCAGCCTTGAATTTATTATAAAAATGTCTGTATCTCGCTCTGAAAATACAAGGGGTCAAAAAAAAATTAAAACCAGTGCTGCAAACAAAATAATAATTGTTGGTCAGCAGCAAACTTAATATTATTTTTTCAGACTTAGGCACTTGATGCGGCTGGGATGCTCTTCTCCAGAGGCGGCAGAACTCAGTAACACTTTCCCCAAAGTATAACTGGTGGAGAACAAGAACACGAGAAAACTTAGTACTCTTTTACCTGTTTAGCTAAGGGAAGACAGCTTATTCAACAGAGTGGTACAACTGAGTTCTTCTCTGTGCTGAGTTCATCTTAAAGGAAAAGGCAAGAAGCAAGATAGAAAAAAAGGGTAGGGACACACACAAAAAAAAAACAGATGAAGGGATTGTTGTTTACAAAGAAAAAGTGCAGGACCTGTTTTCAAGTTTTCCTTGCAGGTTTTCGTGGGTGAGTTGGTTAGTCAAGCTTGAAGGAAAGTTGGACATTGGACACAGCTATATTCTTTCCCTTTTTCATTAAACTGATTTTGGCAGTAGCTGCAACAAAAATGGGTCATATGTATATTCTCTTCAGATGTCAAATTTGCAGTCTGGTTTGTCCTTGGACAGATTATCTTTAACTGAAGAAATTCATAGTCCGGGTAGTGTGTTATCAGCAAATTTTCCCGTTCCTGAATAGGCTTAATTTGCCTCTGCTAAAAAGAGAGTTAGTGTAAATCAGCTATATGTATTCATAGTAAATTATTTTTGTTGAGTGATTAGATATCTCTCTGCTTTAGGCAGTGTCAATTAGTGATTCTGGAAGAAATGTCTGCATTTTTTATTAACAAAAATTGTTCCTTTGTATTGTGATATTTATGAAATGCAACTCCTCTAGCATTTGTTATTGGTAGAAGAAAAGATGATAAATTTGAAGTCACATAGTCAATGGGGTGACGTAAGATACACTTTAAAATAACTGTTTTAGACTGTGGCTTCTATACTTTGTAAATTGCTTTTTATGGCTCTGGAGCAGTATAGATGGAATCATAACTTCAGGGAATGCATATTGGATTAGAAATTTTGTTGAGTCAGGCTTCCAGGAAAATTGATTACATATTTTCTCTTATCGGTGTCATCTTATTCTTGTTACAAGTTGGTTTTAGTCTGGATTTTAAAGCAGAAAAATCCTTGTGTGCAAAGAACATCAAAATAAGGGCTTTATCCTAATGTCTTAAAAATCTTGTGCACACATTAATTTTAAGAGTCTGGATCCTGTCTCTAAACAAAACAATTTTTCAAATTGCTGTGAAATATGGGGCAGATTTTGGCATAGTGAAGATGATAAGATATGATCACTGAGATGTGGCAGCAGAAGGTAATAGATTTTCAATAGGAGCCTACCAAAAATAATTAAAAAAAAAAAAGAAAAAAAAGGGGCAGATAATGCAGCAGCAGCAAGAGAGATTGCAAAAAAGGATATTTAGACATCAAGGTCCTGATATTCAGAAAGGGACTTCTCCTTTGTGCTTGTAGATAACTGCCAATAGAATTTTCCTAACATAAATACCTATAAGCACATTATACATTATTTAGACATCTAACACTGATTTTGCCTTAAAATCAAAAAAAAAAAAAAAGTA
This sequence comes from Apteryx mantelli, assembly GCF_036417845.1. NCBI lineage: Eukaryota > Metazoa > Chordata > Aves > Apterygiformes > Apterygidae > Apteryx > Apteryx mantelli. The sequence continues at coordinate 12,143,521 of NC_089991.1, read as the reverse complement.
TAAATGCTAAAAATCAGGTGCATGAGTGCTTTATTTTTTCTAGATGCTAAATGAAGGACTAACACTGGAAAAGCAGGACTTAAAAGTACTTTGATATTGGTGGGGAGGGAGGCAGAAATTATATCCTCTTTCTTGCTTTTCTTCCTGTATTATAAAATACTTTTGCTCAATTAACAAATGCAAAACTCACTTTCTGACTAGAGGTAGTTATGCATTTCAAGTAATGTGAACTCTCTCTTCTTTTTTTAAATCCTTTTTCCCTTAGTGGTTATTGTTCCTGAGATTATTTATTTTGGATGGGAAGATGAACATCTAGAGCACTGAGGGTTGTGCTAATGCCTTCTTACCCTCGTTTCGTTACTGTGCTCTGAGCAAAGCTCTGATTTGGAACCTCTTGGCTGACAGTTTATATTATGCTAATCAAGATCTGTTTACTGGAAATGAAATTTGAATATGCCGTAAGCTTGCTATTATTAATAAACTTAATTCTTTTTTTTTCAGTTGGATTTCCAGTTTCCATGCTTAATATTGATGATCTTGAAAGTGCATTTGGATCCAAGACATTTTCTGTCGCTGAACGTATCAAGAGCCTCCTGTCCTATCCCAGAGTAATACAGACAGCTTAATGTCATATGACCTCATTTCTTCAAATTAAATGAAAAAAGAATTTTTTCTAGCCTTCCATGAAGCTCAGCTACTGTCTGTTAATTTTGACTGTTAGTGTTGGTCTTGCGATTGGATTTACCGTGGAAAATGTAGTTTCTAACAGGACAGTTGTTTTGGGCTCCTTCAATACATCACTTCATCCAGTATTTCAAGCTCTAGTGAGCTCTCCAGCACACCATGATATCATAGCCAAGGAGGGGACCAGTGTTTTAATTGAATGTAAAGTGAACACCAGCCAATATGAGTATATTTTTTGGTATAACTCCAGAGGACACCTGCTTGAACAAAAAGATGAAGGTGAGCTTTCCTGCTATTTTAGGTACTTCAGCATTTCCCTTTTATATAGTTTCTGAAAACCTCTGAGACTTTATTGTCTTTTTCCTCCTATCCTCCCTTTTTTACAGTTGGGAAATTGGGAGAGAGCAAGACCAAGCACTTTTCCCACAGACATGTGGCATCTGGTGGAGCAGGAATTGTACCTGAGTTTGTCTGTCACTAACCCATCCTCGCTGTTACAGTGCCCTAGAGAATTGTTTTGTTCAAGCAAAATCACATTATTCAATATGGAAGAACTGAATCTGCATCCTACCAGACACTAATTGATGTTTTTATTTATTAGTGATCTGATTAATATTTTATCTTTCCAAACACATATGTTAAACACAATTCTCCACAACTTGTGCCCTTTTCTAGCTGGCAGTTAGTGCTCTAATTTCGTTACAGAATTTTTAAAAGCTTGAGGTGACTTGATTACATTTGTTTCCTGGTTTATGCACCAATGCCAGCATGGAAACCAACTCGATTTGTAATGGGCAAGGATGAAATACATTCTATTTAACCCTTTCATACAGAGGGAGAATGTATTTTCTTAGCTATTGGCTCTTACAGTTCTGTCCATCTAGTTTTTAATTTTCAGAAAATAATGTCTTTTAGAGGTTCCATAGAGTATCCTTTACTATAGGAATATTAATGAAGTCATTGAGCTAACTGGTAGGATCTTCTCAGAGGCCATCTTACTGCTTTAAGAGTATTCAGTAACCTTTTTGTAGATAAAATGCCATCTGGAAATTAGTTCGAAGTACAGTAATTAGAAGTGCAAGCTATGGAAGCAGTTTTTCTCCTAAGTTATAAACAAATAGGAAATACTTCATACAGCTAGCTTCTTTTATTGATTTCTTTTTACATGAGTTTTGTATATCAGCACTGTGTGCTCAGCAGAAGGCTATGTCTCAAGAAAATCCTAGGTTCTTTTGCCAGCTGAACCGTTTACAGAGTGATCTTTTCATGGGTCACTTGACTGCTGCATCAGAACATATGGAAAATTAGACTTTATAGAGGAGAGTCTTCTAACATAGTGTTATACAATGGGTGAAACATGGTAGCTAAGAATTAGATTCTCTGTCAGAAAGAATTGGCAGTCCAAAACAAGAAACTCACAAGAAAAGCAGAGATGATAGAAAGCAGAATAAAGAGAGTAGCATGTGCACAGAAATCTTTACCGTAAAGCAGTAGGATTGGTATCTGAGTTGTACTTTTCTGTTGTACTTTTCTGTACCATAAGCATGAAAAGGAAGATTCCATCCTTGGGTGGACTCTTTGTTTTGTGCTAGAAATGGACTGCTTGCTTCCAAGTTCTGCCTGCTAATGATGGAACAAACACCATGCATCATGTTTACCTAGTTATTTTGGTTTTGTTAGCTCAATTTATTTCTTTTGAATCTCTAGGTGGACGGTGGTGGATTGCTGATAATTCCCTTAACATCACAAAGGTCAACTTTGCTGACCGGGGGCGATATACATGTGCAGCTGTTAATCGTAATGACACCTTGTTTTACACAGTCACCCTGAGGGTTATCTTCACCTCAGGAGACATGAGTATCTACTACATGATTGTATGCCTAGTTGCCTTCGCCATCACCCTCATTTTAAACATTACCCGTCTGTGCATGATGAGCAGTCACCTCCGCAAAACAGAGAAGGCTATTAATGAGTTCTTCAGGACAGAGGGGGCTGAGAAACTTCAGAAGGCTTTTGAGATAGCCAAGCGTATTCCTATCATTACATCTGCCAAAACACTAGAGTTGGCCAAAGTCACTCAGTTTAAGACCATGGAGTTTGCTCGATACATTGAAGAGCTTGCCAGAAGTATTCCCCTTCCACCACTGATCCTTAACTGCAGGGCATTCATGGAAGAGATCTTTGAGGCAGTGCGAGTTGATGATCCCGATGAAGTTGGTGAGGAGGTGAAACAAACCCAAGCCTGTGGTGCCCAAGCTGCAATATATCCCATCAACCCGGAGATCAAGCGCAGCGATTCACCAGCTGGGGATTCAGATGATGGGTCCATGAATGAACAAGGCCAAGAGATAGCCGTTCAGGTGTCCATTCACCTGCAGTCAGAAGTACAGAGCATTGACACAGTCTCTCATGACAGCTGCCAGTTTGCTCCTTCTGAGGAAGGCACCTGCTGAGTCCGGTGATACGCTGTGGTGAAAGAAGTGCAGGTGACTCTAGGATACTGCAAGAAAGAGATCTGCAAAAAAGCTGCCTCAGTCCCATATGCACAAAAATTTTCTTTTCCAAAATACAAGGTGCCAGAACTACTACTGAAATCTGTATTTTCCGTCAGTTTTTCTCAGTGTTGATCTGATGATTTCAAGTCTGTTAGGAAAGGCCATTTGGAATATTGTGCAGTGGCTTTTTTTAAAGCATAGTATACTGAAAATATTTACAAACAGGAATTCTTTGTCCTCAACTCCTTGGTAGCTTCTCATACTATATTAGAAGTGGCCAACCTGAGCAAAACAACTTGCAATAAGATCTTTTCCTTTGTGAACTCTTTCTTCCTTCGCAAAGTGAAACCTGAATTCCTTTTAGGTAATGTTGTCCTGATGAATTGTGTGCTCTTTCTGAATTGCCTCTTGATGTGTGTAGCCCATCAGAACCATGGTGAGCTTGAACAAATCTGTTTTGTGTAGTGTGCTTCTGTGTTGCTATCAAAATATACTGTGCTTAGAAAAAGAATAGTACCAGGGTCTGCTGCTGAATTAAATGAATTGTTGTAGTTTCAAAGCAGCTCAGAGAACAACCAGGGGGTCTCAGTTTTCCACACACCTGCAGAAAACTTGTGTATACTCTAGTGTGTGGAAAGCAAATTGCTGTTGCAGAGTTTGTCACTTAAACTTGGTGCTGATTGCCAAAGCGCCTTACCCTGGTTCTGTCTTACAGAATGGAACAGTAAGTCAGTATTGCTGATACTGTCTTTTGACTGCTGATTTTACGCACTATTGAAAATCCAAAGTATTGTATTGTATTTTACGTTGTTGTGAGAAAGGAATGACACAGTGGTCATGCAGTGGCAAGGTTTAAAAATGAATTAAGTAATCTACGGATTAGAAATCTCAGGCAGTTCTTTCTGAAAAAAATAATAGAGGAAAAGTAATGACACTTACTCACTTAGCTCTGGCTAGTACTTTCAGAAAGCAGTGGAAGAGAGAGGGCTTCGCAGAGGGGCTGCCTGAGCCCCCGGTTCTGCTGTTTGCCAGCCATTGTTTACAGGAGCGGAGTCACTCTCCGAACATACCCTCTCCCATCCGCTGAAGAGGAGCGGCAGAAAGGAGAGGCGCAGGTGCTGACACACATCCATACGTTCTTAACCAAGGATTCTCCCACGCAGGCTCCTCAGCTGTAGAGATCCAGCCTCAAGGAATCAGAGTGCAGAAAAGAATCTAGTCTCCTCTTTCACTCCTTGGTGCTGATTTTTTTTCTCCTTGACATTTATAAGTTGTATCACTTAAATAGCATTTTATATCCTGTTGAGATTTAGTAGACGTAAGGCTTGTAAGCACTCCACAAATTAATTTCGTACAACTACTGGAAGCATATTGCCATATAATTTTAACAACTTGGCAACAGGAGCACCATTCAATTTCCCACAACTCTTTTTTCTTTTCCTTATTATTACAAAAATGTCAGTTGAACAAGTGATTCTGGAAGGCTGCTCAAGATTGTTAAGAGGATTTGACATTACGTTTACATGAAATGGAAAACAAGGCATAGTGGTAATAACAGGGTGGGGCCTTCTGTGGTAATGCATCCTCGTAATGAAGGGTCTGAACAAATTATATTTATCATATTGTATCAGAGAACAGGAAGCTGAAGCATCCATTACCATTTTAAAATACCTTTTGGGGAAGGTTCTGTAGTCAGCCACCAGTAAATGCAGTCTACTAGACTTTGGCACATCTGATAAGAGCCATGTTTGTCCAGAAGAGGAAAAATTGCCAGCCTTGGTCATAGGAATGCTCTGACCGGCTTGGTACCATTTCCAAGACGTAGCCAGCATTATCTGCTTCAGGGGAGTAAAGCCTGCTGTAGACACTTACACTAGATACTGCCCTCAACCGTAACTTCTTTTTAGCCTCCGCAGTTAGATGGCACTTTATGTCCAGGTGAAAAGTTTGTGTATTTCTGTGTTACCTCTCGGGTTTCTTTTAATTTTTTTTTGATGTTCAGTGTTAAAAGATACTCTTGTGGATAAATGCCTAGTTCTCTTAGAAGCTCTGCTGAGATGCTCCTGGCCTCACTTGTGTGCTGCAGTGAGCTCTACAGGTTTGTTGCACATGGATGAGTGGAGATTTGGGGGTTTATACCATTTTGAATGTCCTAGTTCAGAGAGACAAAGGCTGCAAGAGATTATGGTCTGTTGTGATCTCTTTGCACCACCAGCCATCAGGGTTGTACCTGCTCATGCCTTTTTTCCCTCTAAACAGCTGTCTTGGCTTCTGGGAAACTGTCACATTGCATGCGGCAATAGCATCTTTGACATTTTGCCCCCATGTGACATATGCAATTTGGAGATGCAGCTACAAAATCAGAGCTCCTTTTAAATGCTTCCTGAGAAGCAGTTATGCAATAGAGATTGACAGATGTCTCATCAGAAATGGCAGCTTACATGCAGCAAAATGACACTAGAGGTGTGTCAGATGGGTGTCGGGAGAACAGTTTCTAGAGTAATTCAATCTGTTCTTTGATTTTTACATTTTATTTACACAGCTCTGAGTTCTAACTAAGCACAGTTACTGTGTCTTCATGTGTCCAGTTTTCTTCTGTTTGAGAGGAAAGAATGGTCATGCATAAAGATCCTCAAAAATGCAGTTGCTGTGTCAACTGCTGTATAGTAAAACTATGAATTTTACTGAATTAATATACTATTTTGTTTGCTAAATTAATTTCATTCCTGGGAAGGAGGCTGTTTTGTAAGGATTTCAGTAAATCAGTAGTACTTATTAAATGTAGGAACTGATCCTACTCCCACTGAATTCAATTAGAGCAGATCTGAAGCTCTGGTGCATTTTACAAACTATATTACAGAATTTTTATGCATCTGAAAGCAAGGATGATGGTGATGTTATACGGTAAGTGTAATTTCCAGAGAATGAAACCTGACACTGATTTCTAAACAATTTGTGAACTATTCTTGTTGTATTGAATAGACACGTGCGCTTAAATTTGTTTGATGCAACTAATTGAAAATTAACATGGAACAATTATGCAAATGTCATTGTTTCTCTCTAACTTTTTGTAGGACAAGAAGGTTGTACAGAGGTTTTCCTGGTTTAAACTAAAGTCTTTGACAATCACAAGGCTATTTTATCTCTTCTTTATAACTTTTTTTTTTAAATAATGCAAAGTCTACTTGTTATTCAAGAGAGTATCTAAAAATAACTTTGTAGTGGATGTTTGTATTATATAGGTTGTATTGTAACTGTTTAATGTAACCACGTAGGATTTCATACTTTCATAAAATGAGTTGGTAGATTTGCAGAATAAATTTAAAAAAAAAAAACTTGTTTTGTTAGGGTTTTCTTTTTTATCAGTAAGGGTTGATGAGTAGCAGTCTATCGAAGGTTAAAGAGAAGCTGTATTCAAATAAGCAGAACGTTGTTAGCCACCCCGATAAAGGCTACTGGGACACTGAGTTGTCTGAGAGACAGCTCATGCTATGCCATCTTTGGGTTTGTCATATTTAATGTCTCAAAGTCCTCAGCAGCATCCGTAATAATTCTTACCAGCTGCATAAACGAATGGTTATAAACCCGAAATGGTTTCAGTAAGGCTTATGCACTCTTCTTCATTTCGCTTTTGCAGCTAAGATGATTGTACAGTGCAGCGACCCTCAGCCACCAGTCTGTATTTTCTGGTCTTAGCTTTTTTACAGGATCGTATATTGTAATCTGCTCTTTTTTTATTTCCCTCAAAATCCAGTGTATTTACATCTTATCTCTGGAAAGGCAACACCCAATTAACACAGCATGAATTTGGAGTATATAAAACCTTCAAGTGGCTGAGTCTGTGTTGCTGTTTTTCCAGTGAGTTGCTGCGATGGCGTAAAGAAGCTTCCACTCCTGCCCCTGGGGAAGCCTGTGGGCTGCTCTCACTCCGCATCCCTGGGGCTGGAGGAAACAGGTCTAACCCCACCCTTGCTCTTTGCTAGCCAGCAGTTTATTAAATTACACAGGGAGGGAGTAAAATCCCTGGAGTGCTGTACAGCTGGCATACTAAGAGTGGGGGGGGGGGGCTATCCCCCCTCGCTTAGGTCACCAGGTTTGGGTTCCTGATCCCTTTGCTGTCAATTCAGGGTACTAAACTCTGCCAGAAGAGGATCCAGAGCCCCTAAGCTAGGAACTTACCTACCAGCCCTGGTTTACCATTAAGCCATATTTCCCATGTGAATGCCTGCTGTTGGATGGTAAGGACTGGTTTCTGTGTGGGCATGTCCTGAAGCTCTGGGTGCTAGCCTGGAGCACAGGGTAGAAGTGCCCCTAATAAAGTTTAAACTTTAATCCCCCCCAAAATATTTGCTGTCGTGGCTTCCTGAGAAACCCTCTATGATACAGTCAGGGGGTTGTGTGGGCATAAATGAGAGCAGATGTCACCCACATTGTTTTTAAACAATAGTCTTCAGTTGCCGGTCTCTGTGCAAGGAAGATAATAGCATTAAAGCTGAATCTTTTTCTCCCCAGCAGGGGATTTTCCTGAGAGAATCAGCTGCTTAAAGGAAGAGTGATTGGACCCATACTTCTTGGGCTAGGTCAGTGTTCAGTCAGCATCTGCTTTCTATCTCCCTGCTACAGGGTATGCAGGAATGATGCTCGTTCTGTTCCTTACACTGCTTTAATCTGACTCTTCGTGATCCTAACCACAGTGAACAAATTCCTCTGCATAAATTTAAAGCATTTTTCTATTTGGATAACAACAGATCTTTGAAGAGGAAGCTGCATTAAGGATGATCATACTTTGTTCTTTGCAAAAGACAACTTTTATGTTGCAGCACTCTCATCTTGTGAGTCAGGTCTCCAGCAGGAGACACACAGTGGAGAAAACACCATACCATTCAACTCAGGCAACTTGCAGCTTTATTCACTTCTGTTTAGCCAGGTCATCTCACACCAGCTGGGTATCATTTTTTTATTATATGACAGCTCATTCAGATGTCTTCAAATACTGCCAGTTTCTGAGCAGATGGAAGGGAGAGTTACATCATCATTCCAAAAAAATTTTTTTTTGGCTGGATATTCCTAAGTCAAGAAAGCCTGAAAAGCCAGAAAGTTGAGCTTTATCACTGGTAGGACAGTACCTATTCTTTGGTCACGCCTGGCTGCCAATGATCGTAATAACACTGAGCAATTAGACCTTTCATTTTCATTAGGCTAATTAATTGTTTGTACAGTGCCCGGAATATGGAATCATTTTCCTTTGGAAAGAATAAAACGATTAGAATGGCCTTATACTTATCCCAAGATGCTCAGAATGTATTTTATTTATTTTATGGGAGAAAAATTCTCTAGTGCCCCAAATGCAAACCATATACTTGAGTGTTAATGCTTGCGCTGGGACATTTACATCAGCAGAGATGCACACAGATTATACATATGTCCATCCATCTGCCTGGATGCTCCATACGGTATCCGGGGTTTCTGCTGCATGTCAATGAGTCTGCAAAGAGGCTGGTGTTGTTGTTCCATGTGTGTTGCCAGATTTATATGTCAGCCGTTGTCAGGAGCTTGAGGAATGATGAACACACCCCCTTGGAGATCAGCTGTCCACAACACAGACGTGTGCAGAAGCCAGCATCGCTATAATTATTATTGCTGCGTTGTGATAGTGCTTAGAGGCCAGAGCACTGTGGTGTATAAATGTACTGGAGACTCTCTCAAGAGGCTTGTACTCTAAGTAAATCAAAGGCAAATGAAACCTAGACTAGGATTTCATCAAGAAAGGTACCCGGTGGATACAATATTGTAGAGGCTATTGCTCTTTGTTGATTTTTGTCCTGTTCAGCTCCTCTTCATGCTACCATATTATTAAATTTATATTTCATATTAAACTGTTTCAAGTGTAATATAAGCCTGCAGACCACCATTTAAGTGGAAAGTGAGGGGTCATATTCTTCAGCCTAGAGTTTAAGATCTTTCAGCTCTCTAATTTTCAAACTCTTAGCTGCATGTATGGCGGGAGAGGCCACACATCTGATGGGGCCACACAAGCTTCCTGTAAATTAGTTGGGGATAGCTAACTGATGTTCCCTTTGCGTTTTTCCATCTCTCTGCCTCTGCTGTGAGGCCTGTTATGGGCCATCTGCAAGAGGCAGGAGTGAAATTTGTGTCCCTTGCTACTTTCTCTTCCACTAAAGACCAGGGCACAGTCAACAACTGTGGGTTAGAAGGGAGTATTAGAGGCCACCCGGGACATGCTCTCTGCCAGCCTGACAGATGTCTGTCCTGTCTCTTAGAAACAGCCAGTGACAGAAATATCTCATCTCCCAGACAATCTGTTCCAGTGTTAAGCTATCTTGACAACTGGAAAGATTGTCCTAATATCTGCCCCCAAGCATCTCTTACAGTACTCTAAATCCATCACCAATCTTGTCCTATCCATGCCTACTACATCCACAGCCCAAATCAGGGCTACTGCAAACACACAGGAAAGGAATTGGGTGGTTACATAAACTTGTGGCTATACTTGGCTTTCTGTGCCTATAGTGTCTGATTAGTGTCTCATTTTGTGTTCAGACCAAGCCTGCAGAATTCAACTGAAAGTCAAACTCCTTTTGTTTATTTAATGCCCTTCTCCCACCAAACTTGTTTAGGTCATCAGGGAAACCTGCTCATTAAAACTGCTTCCAGAAGACAGAGGTAAGGCCAACAATACTCTATGGTGATATCTAGTGCCTAAGGACTTTAAGTCCTAAGTGACTTTAGTTATTTTTCTGGTAATATGATGGAGCAGAAGTCTCTTCCCATGTTTGAGTCTTTGCTCCTTTTGTTACAGTTTTTGCATTCAGAAAACATCAAGAATTGTTTGAGTGTGGCTTCTTTTGCTTTGACCCTTCTTGCTGTCTATCTGTGCTGGGTCATGCAAATGTCCCTGCCATTAGTGCTGGCAGCTAATAATCTCAGTCCCTGTCCACGTAGAGCTAGTAACTCCTTCCAGTGTTTTGGGTGCAGCGTTTCTCTTGCAATAGCTTCATACATGTATGTGCTAGGGGATGGAAAACTGCCCCTGCAAAGGGGCACTTGAGAATGTCCCACTGTCATTTCAAGGACTTTTTAGCATTTCACTTATTTTCAATCCATGGTGCCATCTCTTAAATTTTCTAATTGTAAATATTCTGAGTTTCTTGCCTGGTCAATGGGAAAATCCAAAATTTTCATTTTCCTTCCTTCTTTTTTTTCTTTTGTGAGTTTTTCTCGAGTGTAACTCTCCAAAATAATGAGGAGGTAGGAGGACAGTGGACAAGAACAAACATGAAGGAGTTTGGACAACTGTCCTAGATTAGAACACGGGTTTATTTTAGAAATCCTATATGCCTCACACCCCATTGCTTGAGAGTTGTTTTAACAACAAATCTCTTGCAGCAGGGTGTCAGTTCAGTTCCATACATTACTTGAAATGCTTTATTAATTTGATGACCTTGTGGGCGCTCAGAAAAAGCCATTTATCAGTACTCTGAGGAAAGAGAACTCCTCTGAGCTAAAGGGACTGTTTTCTTGCTCAGATTTATTGGTTGGCTGACTTAATTCACCATTCAAACATGATGATTTTTAGCTGCTGGGCAGTGGCCCTTCCAATGTTAAAGCTAATTAACTGCTAGAACACTTCTTAGTAAAGCTGTTTTCTTAGTGTTTTTTTAACCCCATGAAATAAAGCAAACACAATCCTTCAAACACAGGTTGCATGGAGACAATATCAGCAAAGACATAGAACTGTGCTGAATGACTATTTTGTCAAGAAAGTAAGGCCGTTGGCTGTCCCTGCTGTCTATGTGACAATATACAAAGGTAAGATATGAGAAAAGAGACAACATCTGAAAACAGAAGAAAGAAGGGACACCAGACTCATGACAAAGCCAGAGCTCAGAGAACAGCAAGGGAGGGCTATACTTTAGCCTCCAATTCACAGCTAGGGATCCAAGGCCATCAAAGGTCCAAGCTGTGGCTTGCTGTCAGGTCAAGGTCAACGGCTATGCCACTGGGGAGTCCTTCCACCTACCTCCCTTTTCTCTATCTCCACCGCTGTTTTCTAGCCTGTACCTCTGAAAGAACCATGTCCTTCACAGCTTGGACAGATCACAAGGACTGCAGTGCTGGCTCTGTCAGGATCTTGTCAAAACTTTATGTGGGAGGAGATGGAAGGGAAATGGAGGTAGCTGTTTGTTAGGACACATCTGGCTGCAAAAAGTAATGCTGTTAGTTGTTTAGCTCATCAGTGAATTCTGCTTACCAAAACATTTTCTGGGAAACATAACCCTCATGGTATTTCATGGCGAGGTCTAAAAAAGGTATAAAGTGGTCTGTAAGCTCAAGAGCAGGTAAATTCAGTGTCCTTTGTACTCCTCCGTACAGTGCTTTGGTAAAGTACTGCAGCTCTGCTCCTTGCTCTGAGTCCATAGGTGCAAATGAAAAGTAAATCACAGCTGTTACCTGAAAGTAGGGAATCCCTTGCTGACTCCAGCAAGCTCTTCATCTGTCTTTGTTCCTGACAGTTTGATTACCTTTATCGTCATCTTTAAATGCAGAGCTGCAAATGCCATTAGTGGTCATAAAGAACAGCAATTCTCCTGACATTCTTTGACCACAGTGTTCTCCTCAGCTGGCAGCAAGCAGCACAGGCTGGCTGTATATGAGGGTGCTTTACTGAGCTGTCTTTTCCCTGTGAATTTGAGCTAGGAGTCTCAGTCCCAACTCTCTGTACACTTCCATCCTGTTGTCTTCCTCCCTGAGTTTCATCTTAGATGTTCTCAGGATTTCCAGCCTTCCTCTGAAGCTTCACAGTCTAGTTCCTTGTCCCAGGAGCACAGGAGCACGGAGAAGTACCCCTGCGTGGGTGATCAAGGAAATCTCTTGTCACTAGAATTGCTCTGAATAAAGTGGGAAGAAGTGCAGAGGACCAGCTGCATCTCGGAGAAGACACCTCTGCTTCCAGTGGGTGCTGGTGAAGCTCAGCTGGCCTGGGCTCCTCCCAGCTAGGGATGAGGGGTTTACTCATCCTCTCAAAATCCACCGTGGGACTCCCAGAGAGGACAGGACATGAGGGACTCACACTGCTGTCAGCTGTGTGTGTCTGAAGTGCATCAGAGAGTATTTGGGGATGAAAAAATGCAAGGTAGGAGATTATGCTCCTGCTTTTACTGCTGCATGGTCGCTTTGGTGCTTCCTCTGTTCTCACATGTTGGTGTAAAGAGGTCCCAGGTCAGGGAAGGTAACCTTAGAGGGAGGGCAGGATGCAGCCAGGGTGTGAGGGGACTGCGCAGGGCTGAGGGCTGTGTACGAGATCCTAAGTGTGCACCGTACCGGCCACAGGGCTACTGGGACAGATCAGTTCTCTTTGGTACCCCAACTTTTCCTGTACACCAGTGAAGCCACCCCGTAACGAAGCCCACATCTGGTCCATGTTTCCGATCATTTGCCAAACAGCCCTGCTGATCTCTCCCTGCCTGTGAGCACCAGTGCTTTGCCTCTGATCCAGATGACCTTGAAGGGATGCAGCGAAGTGCAGGGCATGTTGGCTGCTGCTCTCGTCTCGGCAGCGCAAGGCTGCTGAGGACAGGCAGTCTGCTTAACCGAAACCCTGGGCAGGGTTTGTAAGCGCCAGGCTGAATCCAAACAGCAACAACACACAGAGGAGATCAGAGCCAGGGTTTGGGCTGAAAGTTGGCAGAAGGGGCAACGGCACGCCAGGGACCAGCCAAACATGGCTGGAGAAGGGGGATGCAGGTGGTGGGGAGGGATGCTGTGGGGAAGGGGTGCTGTGAGGAAGGGATGCCATGGGAAAGGGATGCCGTGGGAAAGGGATGCCATGGGGAAGGGATGCCATGGGGAAGAGATGCCGTGGGGAAGAGATGCTGTGGGGAAGGGAAGCCGTGGGGAAGGGATGCCATGGGAAAGGGATGCTGTGGGAAAGAGATGCTGTGGGGAAGGGATGCCATGGGAAAGGCATGCTGTGGGAAAGAGATGCCATGGGGAAGGGATGCCATGGGGAAGAGATGCCGTGGGGAAGAGATGCTGTGGGGAAGGGAAGCTGTGGGGAAGGGATGCCATGGGAAAGGGATGCTGTGGGAAAGAGATGCTGTGGGGAAGGGATGCCATGGGAAAGGCATGCTGTGGGAAAGAGATGCCATGGGGAAGGGATGCCATGGGGAAGAGATGCCGTGGGGAAGGGATGCCATGGGGAAGAGATGCCGTGGGGAAGGAATGCTGTGGGGAAGGGATGTTGTGGGGAAGGGATGCCATGGGGAAAGGATGCCATGGGGAAGCGATGCCGTGGGGAAGGGATGCCATGGGGAAAGGATGCCATGGGGAAGCGATGCCGTGGGGAAGGGATGCTGTGGGGAAGGGATGTTGTGGGGAAGGGATGCCATTGGGAAGGGATGCCATGGGGAAAGGATGCCATGGGGAAAGGATGCCGTGGGGCCCTGCTCTTCTGCTTCTCTGTGCGACAGCAGCCTGGCTGGAGCTGGGAGCAGCCCCAGACGGTTGCTTGCGTGTCGGGGCGCATCCGAGCCGGCCAGCCCACGGCAGCGCGGGGTGAGGAAGGAGCTGCCTCGCGGGAGCTCCGCGGGCCCCGAGGCGGCTCCGTCGCCGCTAGAGGCAGCTCTTGCTCTGGGCACGGGGAGCAGCCCGGCGCTCCCGGGCGCGGGCAGGCTGCAGCCCGCGCTGGTCTCCGCGGCCGAGGGGAGCGGCGGCTGCTCCCTGCGCACCGGCACCCCCCCCCCCCCCCGCCACGGGCCCCGCGGCCCCTCGCCGCGACCCAGGTGGGCTCTGACAGCCCATCCGGCAGCGGCGTTTCCTCCGAGGCGGCAAACACAGCGTGTTAAAGCCCTGGCGGGGTCCACGGGCAGGTGACCCCCGAGCACCCAGCCCAAACGCAGGCGAGGATAGAGCTGCACCCTCGCCCTACTCGGAGATGTCCCCCTGCGAGGTGGGACCTGGCCGGACCGCCTCAGGTCCGTGTCCTCGCCTGGCCAAGCGCACGTGTGCCCCCGGCCCTGGAGCATGAAATGAGCTCTGCGGCGGCTTTGTGCTCCGCGTTTCAGCTGCTGCACTGTAATTAGAGGCGAGATTAACGCCGTGCCAGGCAGCCCGCCCCGTCCCCTCCGTCGCTGCCCCCCCGGCGGGCCGCCTGGCCTCTGCGGGCCACGCAGGGACACCCGCGGGTGGGGGCCGCATCCCCGCGCCGGCCGCCTTGGAAAGGGCCTGCTCATCGCCGTGGGGCTCCCTGCAGGAGGGCAGGAGACGAAAGCCGATGAAGAAGGATTTGATTTGTTCTTCTTTCTTCGTAGATTAACAGATGCAGCTTTGACTGAGGGATTTAGTGATTACAGCGACTTAATTACCCGGGGGAAACACTTCCGAGCAATTACTTATTGGTCCGGCTTGGCTAGCCGGGCATTTCCCTTCGCGCCGCAGCAGCAGCCACCTTCCCTTTACCCCGCGTGGGCGGCCGGCGGCCCCACGGGCGGTGAGGAGGATCGCTGCGGCCGCCCGCTGCGGCCGCCCGCTGCGCCGTGCTGCACCGCGCTGCACCGTGCCGTGCCGTGCCGTGCCGTGCCGTGCCGCACCGGGGCTCGGCCTGGGCGAGTTCCAGCGCTGCTCCTTTCATGCCGGTGCTGCGGGAGACGGGGCTTGCGGTCGCCTTAAAGGAACAAACCACGCATAAAAATATGTGATCAATTAAGGCGAACGGTTCGGCAAGCGCAGGCTCCCGCTGCCCCTGTCCTCCTCACAGCTGCCTCATTATCCAGCCCTAAACCGAGCTGTCACAGCTCCCCTCGGCTTGGGGAGGGCAAGGGCGGGGGGGGCTGGTTTCCAGCGGTCACCTCCGGAACAGACAAACCCTCCCGAAACGCGGAGCCGGGCAGTGAGTCACCGCGCGCCTCCCCCCGCCGCCCCCTCGCTGCGCGCTCGGGCGGAGGCGAGCTGCCTGCGCTGCGGCTCCGCGTTAATTCGGTGCGGGAGCGGGGGGCGGGGAGGCGGCCGCGGTGGCTGCAGCACGCCAAGGAGCCGTTAGCGTTGGCCCTGCTTTTGCGCCGCGTTAGTTGGCGGCTGCGGCCGCGTTAGCCGGGAATCGGCCCGTGCTCGTGGCAGGCGCCTGCCTTCGCGCGGCTCCGCGCGGCGACGGGGCCTGGGGGCTGCGGGGCTCCGGCGGCCCCTCCTGGGAGCCCCGCTCGCGCCGCGGGGATCGAGCGAGAGGGACCGCGGCCTCGGTGCGTCCCCAGCGCACACGGAGCCGCGGCGGAACGAGGGCTCGCACGAGCGGCGGAGCTCACGGGGCCTCGTTTCGTCGCCATCAGCCCCGGGCGCTGGGGTTTGTGCGGATTCTCTGGTGTCTAGTAAAGGTTGGACTTGCACAGCCTTCGTTCCCAGGTGGGAGGGTTTCTGGTGACCTGCCTGCACAAAATTTCGACTGAGCTGATGAGTATCAGGGAGACGTCTATCCTCCGTCAAATTCAGCTGCTGTTGGCCACCGGATCCAAACGTTAAAGGAAGAGAGACACCAGTGGACACACCTGCACAGTATTACCAGGCCAACCTCTTCTCGCTAGGAAACCATGAGAAAATTGCACCAAAAGGCCCTTGATATGAACAGAGGGAATGGGGGGGGTTGGGGGGGTGAGCCCGGATATCGGACACGGAGACCTTCCTGTTCATTAGTCAAGGGAGGGAACAAAATCCATCTCACTGAGAGCCTCAGCGTTTCAGAGACCCTGGAGGAATGGTCTGAGGGTCTATTCAGTTGTATCCGGTGGAAAACGGCATAAAGGCAGCAGGAGTGTGAGCATCCCCTCCCCGGCCCGCAGGGAAGCCTCTCCCCGGGGGTGGGACGTGCCAAGCGTCTCTCGAGCAAGCGTCTCCCCTCCCTCCTCTCTCCTCGCTCAGCTGCGCCCTGGCCGTTGGGCAAGACAGGGCAGCCTCCGAGTCTCCAAAGACCAAGTCTGCTAAATGAATTTGGGAGCAGACCCATCCGTTCACTCTGCTGGGAAAGCAAAACAGCCGCAAACTCATCTGTTTAATGGAGCAGAGCCAGGGAGCCAGAGCATCCCAGCTGCACTGCCCTCTCTCCAGCCCAGCCCAGCCCAGCCCAGGGCTCTAAATGCCGTTGAATTTCAGGGGCTCCTGCTTCACATTTTAACCATCTCTTGTTGCTTTCACAATTCAGTTCTGGCTGGAGTCTGGCCAGACTTTGCCATCCAAGTCTGGCCAGAGTCCTTGGAGGACAAGAAAATCCTTCTGATTAGAGCCAAGAAAGCTTTAGCTCAGCATGTCGCATGTCGCAGCCCGCACAGGGACGTCCTGTGCTGCACAAGGCCACAGCACCCTGCCCTGCACCCTGGATCCGGTCGTGGCCTGTGGGAGTTTTGGGGAGAGGGTAAGAAAAGGGCTGGGAGAAGCACTCTCACCCCCAGCATGTCCTGCCAGTCCTCTCGTCCCACCTCTAGTCCATCCTGGCTCCTGTGTCATCACCATCTCCCTCCTACCCTCTCTGCATAGTCCTTCAGAAAAAATGCATTTCACAGCCAAGGCACTTTCACCCCACAGTCCCTGTGAGCTGTAAAACCTTCACTCCAAGGAGAAAAAGAGAGGACCGCATGCTATAATCACAGACTCCTGCATGCAGAACTGCCCTGGCTGGAGTCTGCCAAAAATGTGATGTTTTCTCCCGTTGGCACGACCCCAGCTGGGCAGGGAAGGGATGCCCGTGGCTTGGCAGGCGGGCTGGGATCCCACCGTTGCTCTGCTCTCCCTCACCGGTGCCCAGTTCCCGGGATCTGTCATGCTGCTGAAGGCCGCCGGCAGATCAGCTCGGCGATGGGTAGCTCGTGCCGGAGCGACAGCTTGCATGGGTGGTGTGTTCAATCCACACTGTTTAGTTTCAGTGCCTTTTTAACACTGTCAAAACATAAGACGCTCCTGCTGCTTTCGCAGCCTTGCTAATTGGCTGCAAAGAGCAGATTCATGTTCAAATTGCAGCTACTTTTGAAGTTCGGACTTGTCTTTAAAATCCAATTTCTACAAGGTGGGGTTTTTTTTTCCCCTTCTTCTAAGCACAACTCTTCTCCAGCTCCCAGAGCTGAGCAACAGCACAAATACCAAGCCGCTCTCTCAGCCTTCCTTGGAGAAAGAGAGGGCAAGTTGTACACCCCCACGGGTATTCCACACAGGCTTTTTTTGCTTCTGTCCCTCAGCCCCCGGGACCCCTGTGCACAGAAATTGCACACCAAAGAGGAGGGTGACCTGCGGAGGTGATGGTGGTCAGCAAGCTCACATGAGGGCTTGCTGGGCCATACCATCTCCCCGAAGTCCAGGCTGGACTCCCGCAGGGCAGGGAAAGCCTACGCCGAGATGGGGTGCCGAGCTGTGCAGCGCACCCCTTTGCACCCCCGGTCACCGGGGGTCACCCCATGCCTGGCCATCCCTGCGCTGGCCTCAGGGGCTCTCCCTGCTCGCTGCCCCAGGTGCTGCTTATTCCCCAATGACCCGCTCTGCTTGAGCTCGTGCAGGATCAGGCCACGCATGTTGCGTGAAGCACCTACATGATTCACCGAAATAGCTGCGCTCTCTCCGTGTCCGCCACCCACACCCCATCTAACTCACCTCTGCAATTCGTTTTTGTCTGTTTTCCAGCTCTGCCTAAGTCAGCGACAGCTTGTGCTTCGCTGCGGAGATGGAAGCATGAGCCTGCCCGGCGGCTCGCTGGTTTTGCTCAGATCAGGCCAAACAGGAGTCCCGGAAAAGCCAGACTCCCTCCAGCAGTCACTGGGAAAGGGCTGGCGAGCTGACACTTCTCCAGGCTCAAACCGTGATCCCATCTAGTGAGACCATGAAATCAGGTTACGAGACTGGCCAAAGCCCGGGAGAGGTGGCAAGGAGAGGCTGAGTCCGCTCCGGTCACCCCGGCGCTGTGCGCATGGAAACCTGGGCGATGCCCGGGTGTGCCGTGACGGGAGCGACCTGCGAGCAGGGAGGAAGACGCCCCAAGGTTGGCACCTGCGCGAACATGCACAGCCCCGAGCTCTCGTCCGGGCTGCAGGGCTCAGCAAAGCAGCCCGGGGCTGGCAAGGAGCCGGAGCAGACAGGGCCACCTCCAGCAGTCCCCTGGCTGGGCAGAGGTATCTCAGGTTCATCTGAGCTTGTGGAGACACCGCAGAAGGGACTGATTAGGAGTCCTCAAAGGGTGGAGAAAGGCTCAGCTCCACGAGCTGTCATTAACTCGCTGGAGCGATTTTCATTGACTCATGAAATCTGGGTCTTGGACTCAAAGAAAAGCTTTACGGGCATGAAAACTGCCTGAACGCTTCCTTTGGTCACCTCTTGCAGCCTCACCGAACGGCGGGTGCCCCGAACCAGCCAGCCTCCGTGCTGCTGTTGAGCTGGGCAAGGGGGTCGGGCTGCCGTTCCCGCGCCAGAGGCTCCTCGTCCTCCTCCCGAGGGCCCCAAACAAGGGATTTCCCTTGCGTGAGCCCGGAGACCAGACCGTCGCAGCAGCCGGGCAGGAGCAGCCGCGGCCGCAGCCGGGGAGGTGGCGGTTGCAGAGCCCAGGGAGAAGGAAGCTGAACTCGCATGAAAAGCGGTGGCGGAAGCATATTCGACAGGAGTATTTGGAGCAACAGCTCCGCATTTCTACATTACTTGGTAATTTCAGATCACAGATGGAAATTTCTAAGAGAAGCTTCTCATAAATAACCTGTTCTGTGGGTTTTCTCTTTTTCCCTGACGCGTTACAATGGAAAATTGCAGCCTGTGCTTCCAAAAGCCAAACAAAACACCAGGAAGGCCCTGGCAAGCTGACGTCCAGCTGAAGCAAACTCCACTCCAGCTTGCTGCTCAGCTTTGAAAAGATCATTGAACCCAACAGCTGCATTTTGCTGAGTGTAATTTGTACCTTTTCCCCCGGCTATCTTGGTTGCACATCGCCTTTTGCATCCTGATTCACCATTGTTCCCATTCCAGCTTTACACCAATTTAACCCATTTGAAATCAGTGGATTTCAACTGCTAGAAAACACAGGAGAATCGGTAGTGAGAGAAATGCAAAGGCCTTTTTGATATAATCCTCTAATAGAAATGAGAAAAGAAGGGGACATTTTTTGCCCTTTGCGTGTTATTTCCCTTCACTGTTAGACCCAGAAAATCTTCTCTGAAAGCTCCCTCCCTTCTGCAGGCCCAGGAAAAACACATCGAATGCTATAGGAAAGACACTTGGTAGCACTTTGTGCAGCAGGTCTGTATCCAAAACCACGTTCTCCATCTGTGCTCAGCCCCAGTAAAGCCGGAATCAAGTGTCACGGTCACGTCCCCGCTCCCGACCCGCCTGTGCACCGGTGCCTGCGCTGCAGCAGCCCTGGGGCGGCTCCGGCTTACCCGAGCGCTGGGGAAGAGCCGTGCCACCTCGTCTCCCGGCCCTGCCCACCCAGGTGTCCCCGCTGCCTCCTCCCGCTCCTCTCCCCCGGGCTGTGCTGTTGGATGGGGCAGTGGCAGCTTCGTACCGGCAGCCCGGGACGCGCCGGGGTCCGGGATCCGGCCCATGGCTTCCTCTGGGGGTACGTGCTCATCAGTTCCCCTTTTAATTACACGGAAGTCGAAATCTGCTGCAGCGTCTGGGTAATTCTGCACAGCGCAAAGGAAGTCGTGTTCATTACTGTGCAGCATGGCAGCATTTATCTTTTTGCATAATAAAGGTAAAGTGACACTAGGGACATGTGTCTTTTACGGCCAGACGTCAGCTGCCTGCAGGTCCAGAGAAGTGCGCGCGGGAGGGAGGACGAGCGAGGCAAGGCAGCAAAATAAACAGATAAATCCCTGGAACATATGACTCGTGCTCTGTATCTTTACGCATGAGGCACCCCACTTAATAAAAGTTTAGGATGGAAAAGCCAAATAAAATTGATAATCTGCCCAGGGAGGGTGATTCAGACAAAGTAAGCACATTACAAGGAGGTGATTGATTTACAGTTTTCTTCTATTTGCAGTTTTATGACTATTACAGTTATTCTTGTGAATATAATTCATTACCGTGCTGTTATTCCCAGAAGTGAAAAATCAAAGGTTTATCAGCCGACACCAGCAAGCATGAAACACTGCCCCAACACGCGGCTCGGTGCCGGAATAGAGCCCCGACGCCGCGGGGGTCTAGCACTGGGCTGTCCCTGTCGCCAGCGGCGGAGCGGCCAGCGGCCGGTCGCCAGCCCTGTGTCACGTCCAGCCGGGAGGATTAAAGCAAAGTGACCAAAGAGGGGTAAGTCACCCTGCGTTTACCGTGGGGACGCAGCGTGCTCACGGGTGGCCTGTGGTGGGGTGGGCAGAGAGGGAGAGGCATCATGAGTGGGTTAAATTCGCACCTGACGTCCGGCCGCGCAGAAAGGTACCGGTGGGGCAGGGTAGCAGGCTGGGAAGCAAGAGAGTGGGAGCTGGAGCGGGAGAGGATGGATTCAGGGGAGGGCGTTATTTTGCCTAACAGCCATAGCTGGAAGAAGTGGACTAGAGTAGGCTTTCATCCAGCCTGAAAAGCCGGCAACAGAGGAATGAAATGTGGTTTAGGTTGTTACTCCTTGGACATCTGAGGGTATAGGCTGTGTTTAATACAAGCGTCGCCATTAATGCGGCGAGGTTTTTCCGACTGCCGCTGAAGGCCAGCCCCAGCGAGCATCTGGCATCCGACCCGGCAACGTGACGGCACATCCCTCCTCCCTCCTCATCCCAAGCGGTTTCAGGCCTTCGCACTCCCACGGGCCGGTCTCAGCTGCGGAAAACAAGACAAATCTCTTGCAGCCTCCCTTGCTCCCTCTTTCAAGAAGTTTTTTCTGAAGTGACACATTTTGCCTTCCCCGGTCCAGCGCCATGATGGATCCTCATCCCGAAGACTTCTCTTCCAGCGTGATTCCAGCTCCTCAGGAAGCCTGGAAACAGCTCTTCTGGGTCCGACCAAGGCCCTTCAGCCCAGTCCCAGGCTCCGATTCAGTCCAAGAGCAGGAGTCACGGAGAGAGCAGAATGGACAGGGCAAACCTGTAGGGATGCTTCCCCAGAAAACTCTCCTGGCTTCCTCCCATCTCCAGTGCTGGGGTTGTCTTTGCACTTAATAGCTCTTGAGGAATTTTTTTTTCTTCCTGTCATTGTCTAATCGTTTTCTGAATCCTCGTAAAGTTTTGGCATTCGCAGCACCTTCTAGCAAGAAGCATCCAGTCGGACTGCACGCCGCAGGAGGAAGTTTCTCCTCTGGCTTGTTTGCTGTTAACATTTTAATCCATGACTCTGTTATCTAACCACATATCAAGATGGGAAATATGAACATAAAGGAAAAGCGTTTACTCCTAATCACTACAAAGTGCAACACTGGGAGCAGAGAGCCTGAAGTCTGAATTGCTTAGAGGGAAATAAAGCTCTGTCCTCAGCTGCGTTGTCGGAGTCCATCCTCGGCCCCCCGCTCCCTCGGGGGCCCTGGAAATGACACATCCCACAACAGCTGGCAGCAAGCAGCCAGGATGAGCAGCAGTCGCTGTTTAACAGCTTCAGTTCACAGGAAAACCACGCTCAAACTACCGTGTCCACTGCATCGGAGCGAGCTGAAGCGCTGCCCGTGTTCAAAGCTGAGCACGCGTCAAGTGCTCGCTGTCAGCGGCAGTTTGGTGAAGCCAAGAGCTGAGACAGAGAGATGTGCCCCAACTCACGAAGGCTCTGCCTAATTGCGGCACCTCCTGCCACCCCCGGGACGGCAGTGACCAGCGCCGGCCGTGCAGCCGCCCGCCACCGCCGGCCAGGGCCGTGTGCCGCGCTGGGGCTCCCGCCCGCCGCTCCGGCGCTCCCGGCACGGGCAGACTTCAGCTTCGTGCGTTAAGAAGCGCCAACCGGACATGCGCAAAGCAAATCCTATTAGCTGCAGCGGCGTGAAGGGAAGGTGTATCAGCTGCAGCAATAACCCTGCGTTTTCCCTGCCAGAGCCTAGGGACAGGGTGTATCAGGGCCTTGAAAGTGCCCAGCGAGGATGCAGCCCCTGATTCAGCAGCTGGAACGTGTGCAGCCGAGAGACTTCAGCATCGCGGTTAATTGTGATGAGCAATAAAACTCCAGCTGGGGATGAAGGTCCCAGCGCCTGCCAATTAGTCCTGGCATCCTGAAGACTGGCAGTAAAGGGAGTATTGAGCCAGTGCTATGAGGCACGAGCGGCATCCGGGGAACCTCGCCACTGGGCTGCTGCCGCCGAGCTGATCAGAGCGATGTGCACAACCATCACACGCTGGGGAAACCCGTGGAGGGGAGCAGGGCTGGGGCCCGAGGTGCCCACTGGCCTTTCCCACAAAAAATAAACACCTTCTCTTGTGCCCTGGGTAAAGCATTCATCATGCCAGAGGTGTTGCTGAAACAACCCTTTCAGTCTGCACGCAAGCGATAAAGCCAGGCAGAAAAAGTGACCGGGATTTTGCTGTTTAAAAGAAAAATGAAACCATTTACTCCCTTAAAAGGAAAAAAGCCAAAGAAGCCTGCATCAGCCTCCAGCTGGGAATATTTAAGAGGAAGCGCTGCTGCAAGAAGCTGTTTGCTTGGCCATCTTGCTGCAACGGCAGGTGCTTGCGGCTCGGAGCTCTGCTCTGCAGCCCTGCCCAGACGGCACGTTCACAGCACCCTGCGCGGGCAGGGACGACCGGCTCAGCCCGTCCGAGGAGCCTGGTTCCTCTCCGTCTCACCGCTGACGTTCGCAGCCAGCTGTTCACTGCAGCGGGCAACGCAGGGGTGCTCCTGCGGAAAAAGGGGGCTCCTCGTCGCAGCAGCCGCTGACCCCCCCGACCCTCCTCCGTCTCCGCTCGCGGGAAACGTTGACGGAGGAATTGCTGTTCGATCTCACTTTTACACAGCCGCAGGCAGGAGCCCTCGATGCAGCCCTGGGGCTGAACGGTGAAAACGTGGCATCGTTGGGAACTCTGGACTTAGCCCGAGGGATAAGTAATACCGCGGTGAGAGAGATCATCTCCTGCTTTTGGGTTTTGGACACTTCTCCTCTCCCTCGGCCACCAGGACCTGGCCTACACCGGGGCTCAGGCCCCCCCTGCCTCCCCGTGGAAGGAGCCCAGAAGCCTTTTGCAGGGTGCTCCAGCCCCTCCACTCGCCCCAGCTCCGGCACCAGTGTGCCGGCTGCCCCCAGCGCTGCTCCTCCAGGACGCGCTCCCGCCCGGTGCGCCGGAGCCCCGGGCAAGCCTGGGAAGCCGCCGGCCTGGGACGGAGCCTCGCAGCCGTGACGGGTTTGCAGGCTGATTAGAAAATTGAATCAGAGGCCATTTATTAGGCAATAAAGGGGCAGCCTAAGCGGAAAACGACTGAGGTGGGAGAGGATGGGTTCTGGGCTGCGTCTGCACGAGGCATTAACAGGGCATGGTTTATGGGGATGAAAAGCCATTTGATCATTAGGGCAACGTTTAGTGCCTGTGGCTGCAGGAGAGGAAATGCTGCTGCTTTATTCCTGGTTCAGCAGAGCGCAGAGCTGGGACTCGACCAGCATGTGCCAGAGCATGAGCACGGGAGCAGTCACCGCGCCGATGGTCTGGAGCGGCTGCTCCCAGCCGTGGCGTTGGAGAGCTGCTGGGGAAGGTGGGGGAGCTGGGGGGAGGCAGGGGCGCTCCCGGCGGGAGCCGTGCCGTGCCCGAGGCTGTGCCCGAGGCTGCGCTCTGCCTGCAGAGCCGAGGCCGGGCGATGCTCCGCGGAGCAGCTCAGCAAACGTCCTGCTGCCGGAGCAAGGCTTCTCTGTCCCACACTGGGCTGCGGCCATTCATTCCTAAAAAAGCTTAAAGAGGGCCCAAATTTTACCCCCGTTCCATCCAGAGCTTTGCGTTAATGGTAGCTGTTGCTTTTCTTTTCACTACTGGGGGCAGTGGGGATTCATTTCACCTTTAGCACCTCCTGGCAGATCCTGGCAGATCCCGGGAAGCTCTGACACAGCAGGCTCAGGGCTGACAAGCCGTTTCACCTTTAGCCGGCTCAGACGAGATGAACCGCACATCTCGGCCCAGGAAGACCCCAGCGACACGTGGGAGCCGCCGGCAGCCGGAGCTGCCCCGCTCTCCCCGCGAGGCCGAGCAACGCCGGCGGCCTGCAACCAAACTCAGCAGAGACTCTGCGCGCATCGTTTCCGCTGCATTAATTTCTGCTCGTTATTGATCGCCTTGTAACAAGCTAGGGCTGTGCTGTGCTCCGCCAGTCGTGAGTTAAGAGACCGTCAATATTTGGCCGAGGTAGATGATGTGCCCTTAGGAGCCAGCTTTCCCTCGCCGCACAGGGGGAGAGCGCTCCCGGCACGCTCCCGCTCGGCAGCCCGGGGCAGCGGCAGCGCTTCCCAATGTGGCCGCTGAAAGCACGTACCCGCTCCCGAAGGAGCGTGATGCGCTAATAACAGAGCAGATGGGCTCCGCTATAGGCAAGTCACAGCTCCTCCACTTGTGAGCTGGTGGGTATTCGGGGGCTAGAGGAGAAGGGAAAGCTAGGGGATAGCATCCAATTGTATTTTTAAAGACTTTAGATCACGTTTTTTACTTTGAAAAAACTCAGTGATTATGATGTGAGAGATGAAGTGTTGTTCTGCAGTAAAAACTAAGCCATGAAATGAGGGCACAGGAGCTGGGGACGTAGCCAGAGTTTTGTCCCGAGTGACACAAGAGCACCAGCACGCTGCATCCAGGTTGCCCAGAGCTGATTTTAAGCGGCGTGACGCAGAAGCGTGTGCCGGAGCTGCTTCTCAGCACGCGCATTTGTGTCCCGGCACCTCCTCGCACGCCAGCGTCACCCCGGCCGTGAGCGCCCGCCGGGAGGTGCCGAGCCCGAGCTGGGAGAGGACTGAAAAGAACATGGAAACCGCGGGAGCCGCTTTTGCAGATTGGTGCTGTGACCTCATCCTGAGGACTCATTTGAGTTATTTCATCTGAAAATTGTCTTGAAGTCTCTAAGGCAGGAGGAGGCCTCAGCCGAGCGCAAAGCAGAGCCCTGCAGCGCAGCGGGGAGGGAAGCCTCCGGAGCAGCGCGGGGACGGCCGGCCCTGCCGAGAGACGTGCCCTGCCGAGCCCCAACCCTCTGCCCAACGAGCGCGAATAAAACAGACCGGTCATTTGTCGCGTGAGGATGGAAAGGGGGAAGCGGGGGCTCGCGCAGCCTGTGTCCAGCCCCCACGACCCCCACCCGCTCCGGGAGGCGGATGCAGAAACACGTCCCTTCAGCACAGCGCAGCTACGTCCCACCCTGGTCATTCAGATCCAGGGCTCTGTGGGGTCTTCCGGGTATTTTCCGGTCTTTGTATCCACTTCCTAATGCCTGATGCACATCCTGGCAGAGGAGATGTCACCTGCTGTGGCAAAGCCCGTGTCACCGCCTGGGCGGGAGGTGGAGCCCCTTGGCTCTGGGTGTCCAAGTTAAACCGCAAATAACGCAGAAGGTCGCCCGGCGTTAAGGACTGGCGTCGCTCTGCCTCGCCTCCCCAGCGCCTCGCTCTGCTCTCGCCGAGGAGCTTCCCTGGCTGGCGGCAGGACGCGCCGCTCGGACGCTGTGGGGTTGGTCTCGGAGGCCGGGATGCAGCAGGAGCTCACGCTCACGGACCGTGCATGCTGATGGCATGGCCACACGCCGCAGCTTGCTCTAGGCTGTATTCTTAATTTCTGTCATAGGTCGTTTGTGAGCTGGAAATGTGGAAATGCTGGTTTCTCACCTTTTTCAAAAAATGGAGCAGCCCGGTATCTGCATTAAAACCCAGCACACACTATTTCTCTCAAACCACCTGAACTTCTTGTTCCAGTGTGCTGCCCGTCAGCACGCGTCCCGGGAGGCCTTGCATGGCACTGCCGGAGCGGAGTGCCAGTCCGACAGAGCCGCAGCGTTTGAGATCCTATTTCCTCAATAAGACATAAGCTGTTGGAAAAAAAGAGCAAACACACAGAAAAAATCACAGGGAGCCTGTGAGCACATATGGAGGAAAGGAAAAGCAAGTTTGGGGTTTCCTATCTATGTTCTCTTGAGTGTCCTATTAAATTTGCAAACCGACTGGAGGCAGAAAGATTCAGAGCCCGGCCGCTCCGCAGCCCCGCCGCGGGGACCACTCTGGCCCTACGGTGAAGTTTGTCGGGTGACTTTTTCATCTTTGGAGAGTCTTAATTATCCTCTGCTTCCTTCTCCCAGCCCTGTTTGCACCCTGCACGCCGGGTCGGGCTGAGCCGGGGAGCAGGATCCCGGGCTCCCAGGCAGAGCCACCTCTATTCCCACAGGGACGGGAAGCCCCGGGGCTGCACGGGCCCTGGCAGCGCAGCCCAGCCGGGGAGGGCAGCACGAGGCTGCGTCGCTCCCCGCAGCGGCGCGGGGATGGTACGCGGCGCGCAGGGAGAGCAGCCAGGCGGCGGCGCTCCCTTTATTGGTTTATTTATAGAGGATGAGATATTAATACGAGACCTGCTGTCTGAACTGCTTTTCTCTCCCCGTGCAGAGGGAGCAGTGCTGCTGCGCCCCGGCGTGCACGTGTGCGGACGCGCGCGTGCGCAGCGTGCCGATCCCTGCCCAGGTCCCCCCTCGCTCCATCTGCTTCTCCTAATGATTCACTCTGACTTTCTATTCCCTCTCCCCAGCCTGAGCGGGGAGCGGCTGGCAATTAAAATATTAGCGGGGGGGAAGCGTTTCATAATGCACGTGATCATCCCCTAGTCCAAGGAATTTTAATTAGCTAAAAACACAGAAGAACAAGTTTGGCAGGTCAGATCCTGCAGCCTCGCAGGAGGAACCTCGCTGGCTGCCTTCTCCCACCCCTAGTGTGACTGCGATGGTCTGTTATTACTTGGTCAGAGCCGGCACCTTTGGATTTTCCTGCAGCTTTATTATTAATTTGCATCCTGAGTTTTATAATAAACAGCTTTCACAGCAGGCTATTTTTTGTGATGATTTTTATCTTCTTGTGGTTTTTGCTCAGTGGCTTAACGAGACAGTGGGATTTACGGGCAGCTCCAGGTTTTCCATTGCAGCTTTTCTGAGCGCGATCATCACGTTCGTCCCTACCTTTGCTGGCTCTTGGTGGTCCCCCAGGGGCGCAGCACACGTTAATCTCCAGCTGCTGTTAGAGCAACCCGGGCAGGGATCAGATAGGAGCTGGTTTAGCTAAATGAAAATTTCGAGAACAGCAGGGTTTAAGAAGTCTTCTGAGGGATTTCTTTCTGCCGTCACCCATTAAAACGGGCTTGGGCAAAGCCCTGCTTTTGGGGGCAAGCAGCAGTTCCTCACTGGAGGGGTAAGGACCAGGCTGGTGGACGTTAACGCTGGATGGGGACTGAAAGCACAGCAAAAAAAACGGCCCCAAAAAAGCCAGGAGCTATAACCTGGCAAAGGGATACAAATATTTCCTAATGGTGCCAAACCCGGGACCCCAAAGGGGGAAGGTAGGAGCCAACCTCCCCCCCAGCTCATGCCCGGAGCTGCACGTGGGCAGGAGCTGCCTGGGGGGGCCGCGAGTTTGGGGTTGGGACCCTGCCTGGGGGGGCTGTGAGTTTGGGGCTGGGACCCTGCCTGGGGGGGCCGCGAGTTTGGGGCTGGGACCCTGCCTGGGGGGACCGCGAGTTTGGGGCTGGGACCCTGCCTGGGGGGGCTGCGAGTTTGGGGTTGGGACCCTGCCCGGGGGGGCAGCGGCCTTGCAGCGCTTTGCGCCCTCCGCTAGCTCGCAGAGCTTGAATTCGCGGCGTTAGTGCTCGAGTCCTGCGATTTCCCTGCGCCCGAGCCCCACGGTGGGGCACTGACGAGCAGAGGGGGCCCGGTACCTCCAGACTTGCTCCTACAACAGCTCTCGGGGAAGGACGAGGCTGACAGCTCCCTTTTCAAACCCTCGGCTGCGACAACTTGCAGAGACAAGCACGTTTTAATGCTTTTGCATACGTTTTGCAAATATTGCCCTGCAAGTTTGGCCAAACGTTGGATTTTTCTCTGCAAGAGAAACAATCCAGTTGGAATGGGGTCCACGATGGTGCTAAAGCAGGCCAAAACACTGGAGGTATCCCTTAGAAAGGTGTATTTCCCAGAGCTGTACTCGCGCTTCCCTCGCGGCACTGGAGCATCACCAAACCGCCGTCCCAGGCGTCGCTGCAGGGCCCCGGCGCGGCTCCGGCGCGGCCGTCCGGCACCTGGCAGCAGGCAGCGCCGCGAGGGACGGGGCGGCGGGTGACACTTGCACCGGGGTCACGCTGGCCCGGGCTCCTGCAGGGCCGCCGGGGGGACGTGACGCCAAATCCTGACCCCGAGATGGAAGCCAGCATGTCCCGAGCCTCGTTTCCCACCGGCGCCCCACCGGCCCGGCCCGGGCGCAGCCCCCGCTCTCCCCACCGCTGGGTGAAACCCCCTGAGAGGCGGCACTGCAGCAAGGTTTGGGAAGCCCCTGGAAGGAGCAGTGGCGGGGGGTGAGCAAGCCGGGAGCTCTCCGGCAGGCAGCGCACAGGCAGAGCCCGTCCTGCCTCCGAGCGGGAGCTCCGCTGGGCTGCTGCTCTCCGGCTCCAGCTCTGGCCCGCTTTGCTCGCCACTCCGAATAAGACCAAAAAGAGAGGAATTTCTAGCGGATCAAACGGCTTTGGTGTGGAAAGCCTTTCCCATGGCAGGAGCCCTCCTGCTGCCTCCCTCCCGCAGCCGGGAAGCGGCAGAGCCGAATCATTAAGTCCTGCCCTCGGGCGAACGAGGAGCTGCTCGCTGGCGTCTAAGTGCCCTGTCCTCTCCCACTGCCTTGCCGCTAATCCCAGGGATTCCTGTGCACACGCCAAGAGGAGCCCCCAGCCCTGAAGCGAACGCCACCAAATTGTCCCCAGGCTTCAACACAGAAATCAAAAGCTCAGCTCGTTCGTGCTCTGCGCGCTCCTACGCGCTGCGAACCGCTCGGCGCCGCGCGAGGCGGAGGGGATCCCCCGTGGCTGCGGAGGGTCGCTGCGGACGAGCCCTCCCCTCGTGCTGCGGCGGCACTTCTCCCGGGGGAAGCTTTCCCGGAGCGGGGAGCGGAGGATGGGGGCAGCTCACGGCACGCTGCCCTCCAGGGCCTCCCGGGGCGAAGGGCTGCTAGAAACCACTCCAGGGCCACAAGTGGCCTCAGTGGGCTGGAGAACTTTCCCCGAGGAACCGGGCACTGCTGGGGCCTTGGTGTCCTGGCGCTGTGCCGGGCACATGGCCAGCTCGGAGAGAGTCGTTTCCATGCTTTTCTTTACTTTTGGCTTCTTTCTTTTGGGAGAAACCCACAAAACCTATGTAAAATAAGAACAGTGATGCTGACTTCCTTTCAAAGTGCTTTGAGATTCCCTGGTGAGACGTAGCTTATATCAACAAGGCGTTATTCCCGCGTGAGCAAAGCCCCCCTCCCCAAAATTGCAAGCAGCCAGGCCAGTGTGCGAGCACCCTGTTATCTTTGGATATGAGATGAGAAATCTTGGGGTGCTTTCCTGCAGGCCAATAGGTCTGATTTCTTTCTTGCTTCGGAGGAGCCACGGCAGACGTCAGGGAGCGCGAGACGAGGGGCTGGGATTTCACTAGCGCCGGGCGCAGCAGCGCTGCGGCGAGGATTGCTGGGAAAGGCAGCCGAGGCCGTTCCCGCACCGAGCCGTGTGCCAGCTCATCTGCTGCCGGAGCCGAGCCAGGACGAGCCAGGCAGCGCAACCAAAACCCAAGCTGTTAAGCGGGGAGAAATGATATTAGCAAAATGGCATTTCAAGCTTTGGAAGAGCTAATTTACTCGACAGGAGGAGCTAACGGAGAGAAGGGGCAGAGGATCTTCCTGCTCGGACTGGGGTTTGCAATCAGCAGTCGAGCAAATCTGGGGCAAGGACGTGGGATACCAGCAGAGCTGCAGATGCTGGTGAAAGATATCTTTGGTGGAGGCACAGCTTTGTGTTTGGAGCTCGTCTTTCCCAAACTTCTGCTGGACTCGGGCTGTCCCAGGCGTCTGTGGCTCTCATGCAGGAGGCTGAGAGCAGCAGCAGCAGCACTGCCCGGTGCCTACGCAGGACCGACGCTTGCCCTCCTGAGCCCATGGTCAAAATAACAAAAGGTGCCAGAAAGGAATCGAAGCCCAGGATAATGCAGTGAATTTAAAGCCAAGTGGGAATTTCCTATGAGAACAATTTGCAGACTGAAAATGCCATGCTCCTAAAAATTAAAAATTTTCCTTTGGGGCAATTCCAAGTTTGATGAAAAATTACAAGTTTCCTCAGGGAGAAGTGACAGGAGAACCAGAGACACTTGTCTAGTCCAATCTCTGCCTACAGAGACAAAGCAATATTAATGGGCGCTGCTTGAGCAATCACGCGTCAAGCTGAGAAACTCCATCGTGCTTCTTCTAAAGCTGTTTTTTTCCTCCTCTCTGAAAATCCCTTCCCGTGAAAAATGTCTCATTCTGATGGGTTTCAATGCATCAACTCAGGTCGAAAAATGCTTCAAAACCACAAACTTGAGCATGGGATGGGATTTCAGTTTCCAGCTGACAGCAGCCAATTTGCATCAGCAAGACGCATGCTCTCTCCCACCATCCCCTGCCCAGCCTAGCCCCAGCGTTACCAGTTTAATTAGCTGTCGTCCTGGATGGATGTGGCCCCACTCCATGAAAATAAACCATCAGCGCCTTCTTCCCAAGCAGGGACGTGGTGGGGGTGAAACCCGCGGCCGCTCCCAGCTCCCCGGGGCCGTGGACCCGCTGCGTGCTGGTGGCTGGACCGCTGTTCCCTGCCTCACATTTCCTCTCCTTTTCCCCCTGAACCTGGGAATTAGGTGGATTTTTTTTTCTCAAGGTTTCATGCCCAGTGGAAATTAAAACTCTGAAGAGGGCCCCAGGTGGATTCGCGCCTGCCTCGGCCACTCGATCTTGTGTTTTAGCTAAGGGAGGAAAATAGGAAAAAAGGAGCCCGGAGGGAAATGCGTCCGCTGCTGAGCCTCGAAGCGCGGCGTCGCGGGCTGCGCTGGGGCCCCGCGGCAGCAGCTCCCCAGGAGCACGATGAGCAGCCGCCGCGGGCGCGCCGGGTGGCGAGGGGCGTCCTCACCCACCGCGGGAGACTCGCGTTTCGCTGACGAGGCTGCGGTGGGGGCAGAAGAAAACTCCTGCCAGGAAAACCACCCGCAGCTCTTCTCTTCTGGGCTCGCGAGCTAATTTTTCTTGCTTAGGGGGAGACCTCAGGGAGACTCCATCAGCGCTGCGGCGGCGCTGGAGCAGCACCTGCATTTCTTCTCTGAACTCGCTGAAGAAGGATAAACACTGATGGGTGACGCTAAGGAGCCCAAAGTGTTTGATGTGCTTTGTGGGGGGCTTTTTTTGCTTCAGACTTCATGAAAAAGGTCAGGTTAGGCTGACAGCTAACACGGTTGACAGCAGCGGTGGGGTAAGGATGCTGTGCAACTCAGGGAAAACCCTCTTTGCAAGGAGCAGCAGCAGCGAGACACTTCGGATGAGCCGCTGCAAAGAGGGGAAGCGTCTGTCCTTCATCCTCTGCTGCTTAGGACAAGGCAGGATGGACTGAAATTGCAGCAAGTATTTGGGGTTGGACCTCAGGAAAACTCTCCAGGGATAACAACGCAGATGGGGCAGGCTGGTCAGGGAGGAGAAGAAGCTCTGGCACCCTGAAGAGCAGGCCAGACGCGCGCCTGTCTGGGAAGACACAGGCAGCGCTGGCCCTGCCTGCTGCAGGACTCCGCGTTAGATGAATTCCTGAGGTTTCCGTCAGCTCCCTTGTCCTGTGGGCCAAATCAGGGTCTCCCCTCATGCCCGAATCCTCTGGCGGTATCAATTTACAGCCTGCTTTTTTTCAATTTATCATTCGTTTTCCCAAATGAGCTCAGCACCCAGTGCTGGCTTGGCCACCCAGGTGCGATCCCGTTACAGGAATTCGCTTTCCTCGGCCGCAGCGCAGAGCTGCGCAAGGTCCCCGTGGGAGCAGAACAGGCTGGGAACCGCGCTCGGGCACGGAAACCTCAGAATAAATCTTCCTTGATTAAGGGCATCTCTAAAAAATGGTAAAAGGCGGCCTGTGTGATTTTTCCCCAAAAGAGGAGCAGCACCCCCGGGCAGGACTGTGCGCACTGTGCTGACCTCTTTAAAAGTGCTGCCTGGTTTCCCTCCGCGGTTCCCCCTCCTTCCGCCCCTGCCCAGCCAAGCCCGCCCTCCTCCACGCCAAAAACACCCGCCCCGGCATCGATCGGGTGTGCATCCAGGGCTCGGTTTTATCTTGCGCTCGGGCTAAAGGAGGGGAGCCGGCAGGAGGCACCGGAGGGGGTAGCGCTGCCGCAGTGGAGTTTACCATCCTTTTATGTCGCCTGATTTTTGTCATCTGCAAAGCTATCAGCTGAAAATGTCAAATTAGTGCTGTTAGTCCACTGTGCGGCTCTTATCTGCGTCTCTCAGGATGGAAGACACTTCAAGATGATTATTGTTCCCCACTGCTCCTGAAATGAAATCGGCCCTCCCGGAGCGCTAAAAGGGAACCGAGAAATTGTTTGCCTGAATTTGCATGAAAAGCCTTGGAGACGTAATGAAAGGGGGCGACAGGCTCAGTGTCACCTTCTGCCAGTTAAGCGAGGGAAGGAAATTTTTTCCCTTTGCAGTTTTGGTTCATTTTAGGACCTCGTTTCCCTCCCCTGCCGCTTTCCCCCTCTGCTCCCTGCCCAGCTCCTGGGCCCTGTGCCTCCGTTCTCCTGGCAGCTGCCTCAGGAGGCGCCTGGCTTTGAGCCGGGACAGGGCTTTGCAGCGGAGGAAAGCTGGTCTCCGACGCCGCTGGCGTGTTCCCGTGCCTCTGCTTGCCCTCCGCTCCTTTTTTTCCCTCGTCCCCAGGTCCCTGCTCCTCTCCCTTCGGCAAGCCTGGCCACTGCTCCCTGCTCACTCTCACGCCTCCAAGGGATTTGGGAAGTCCTGGAGCCTGGAGGGGCCCCGCGATGTGAACGCAAGTACCAGCCACTCCATCACTGCAGCCTGGCGTGGCTGCGAGCAATCAGTGCTAATCCAGTCTCCTGGGACAGACGGACGGCTGCACGCTGAGAGGGCTCCCGAAAACGCTCCCGACTGCCGTGTGATCGGCACGGCCTCGTCAGCCAAAATCTGCCAGGGGAGCCGTGCCCCGAACGGGGCGGGAGCGCAGCGATGGGGCTTTGGGGCTAGCTGCCCACCGCGTCGGGGGCAGCGAAAAGAGCTACAGGACGGAGGAGGCGGTTTGGTTTTGCAAAGTTTTGGCAGCCGGCTCCCGCGATCCCCAAGCGGGTTTCAAAGCCCGAGTCCTGCTTTACCTGCGTCTGCACGTTGACGTGTGCATCTGGGGAAACCACCGCCTCTCACCGGCCCCGTGACGTTGCTGTGCTTCTCAAGGCCCGGTCGCAGCAGGCTGCCGCCTTCGTTTGGCCGGAGAGCGCCTTCCCGGGTCTCGCGCCCACGGAGGAGGCCTTGACAGCACAGCTCAAACGAGCCCGAAAGCTCAGGGACCAGACAGCAAGCGCTGAGATCACAGACTGTGCAATTAAAAAACAGAAACCCGTGCTCTATCTGGCTTGCGTAGTCCGAGACAGGAGACCAGCCGCTCTGCCTAGCTTCCCGGGGCAGGACGAGGCTGCTTCCCGCTGGGGCCGTGGGTGCTGGCTCGGACACCCCCGTCGCTCACCTACGGGCAGCGGCGAAACGAGGAGGCGCGCGGCCAGAGCTGCCTTCGCGGCTCTGAGGCCAGGGCTTCCCGGCGGCTTGTCCCGGCCAGCGGAGCTGCTGGCTCCGCGTGGCCGGACAGGATGCAACACGGACCCCGCGCGCTCCTGAGCACCTCTTTCCTCTCTTTCTGCTGCGCAGGTGATTGCCGGGGGGACCTGGGTGCTGCAGCACTTCGCAGCGCTTGCGGCAGGAGCAGGGAGCCTGGAGGACGCTCCGGGCTCCGGCTCCTGGTGCCCAGGGGCTGGCGCAGAGCTCCAGCCGGCCCCGGCTCCGCCGCTCCCGCGAGCTCCGTCCCGCAGCGCCTTGCCGCTCCCGCCCGCACGCAGGCAGCCTGCGCCCTGCCGCGGGCACCCTGCTCGGGTGCAGCCGTCGGGTCCGCCCGGCCGGCGGCCCCAGGCCCGCGCAGCCCCCGCAGCCCCCGCCGGGGCACAGCGGTTTGCGCCACGCGCCCGCCTCTGCGCGGGGGCAGCGGCGCGCGGAGGCTGCCGACGCAGGGCCACGGGCTGCGTTTAGGGCGTTTAATACGGCACCTCGCTGCCCGGGGCTCTGGGAGGGAGGCAGCCCAGGCTGCCAGTCTCCGTGTCCTGGCGGAGAATGGGATGCGCGCACGGCCCCGGAGGGTCCCGCTGGGCTGGCAAAACAGCGTGCGGGAAGGCAAGGGGGACCCCGAGGGAGGCAGGGCCAGCGAGGCCACCCCGGGGCAGCCGCGGCCGTCGCGCGCGGCGCCCGGCTCCCGCTGCCGGGACGGGAGCGGCAACCAGGCTGCTGAAGGCGCACCGGGTGGAAACGAATTTCTGCCCGGGGCAAGGCGCAGGGCGCCAGGAGAAACGGCAGCATGGGAAGCCCCGCTGCTCTCCGAGGGCGATGGACGTGTGCAGCTGCGGCGGGGTTTCGGCCTCCGTCCTCCTGCCGCCCCAGCGGACCCAGAGCCCCGGACCGGCTCGCCGCTCCTCTGTCGCTGAAGCAGTCACTTAGAGGTGAAGGCTGTGCAGTGACCAAAGCACGGCCAGTTGGCCTGGACCCGGGGAAGGACCTGGCACCAACCGCCTCCTGCTTGGTCCGAGGCTGCATCTGATCCCGCTCTGGCCGGGCCGCCCTACGGAGCACTCATGGACACGCACAGCCTTTCCCAGGGGAGGAGCGGGCCGGAGGCCGGCGGTACATGGACCTCCTGCGCTTTCTTAACCGGGTTTAGCACGTTTTTGCAGGGCCTGCGACCTGCCGTGCGCCACGGAGGAAGGAGAGGTGGGGCCGCGGCCAGAGAGGGGCCGCGGGCTCTCTGCTCCGCCACCGCCTGCCCGCGTGGCCCTGGGCACCTCTCTTAACCCGGCCCTCATCCGGGCAGCGCAGCGCTGCCGTCCAGCCAGAGCCGACGTGGCCGCGGGGCTTGCGAGGGGCCCTCGCAGCAAGGGGACCCTCCCGGGGGCAAAGACGCCGCCCAAAGCCTCCGCCGGCGGTGTGGAGCTCCTGCTGCGACGGGCGCTGCGGCGGAGGGCGTCTCACGGGGGGGTTCCTCGCTCCCCGCCTGCTTTTGGCTGGCGGCTGCACTTTCCGCCCCCTCCAGCGGGAGCGGGCATGGGGCAGCCCTGGCTCGGCTGCACCGGCACGGCTGCAGACGCGGGTCGGTGGGCAGGCTGCAGCGCCTGCGCTCACGGGAAACATGACAGCAGTCAGCCGGGGGTCTTAATGCCGCTTTTAGGAGAAACCATACCGGCACGTGCTTCCTCTTGCCTTTTTTTATTACGCCTGTCAGTGCAATGGGAGTTTTCTCGTGCTTCGCATCCCACAGCCCAGCAGAGGTGGAGCACGATATAAAGCGCATCCTCAGGGAAGGGAAACTGAGGCACGGCCACAGCAGGGAAGCCGGCAGGATTCACCCTGCTCCTGGCCCAGAAACGCCCCCCGTACCGGGTAAGCGGGGGCTGCCCTCCGCCACGGCCGCGCTTGCCACGGCAGGGAGTAAAGCTGCCCGGGCTGCCGGGGAAGAGGCTGTACCAAGAGCCAGCGTTTCCATGAGCGGTGTACAGGAGGCCGCCTGCGAGGGGAAAAATCAGGCAGAAAGCTACACGGCGGGGAGATAGGAGCGAGCTTTCAGAGTCTAATGGAGGGGGCCAAAAGCCGAGCTACGGTCGAAAAAAAGGAACGATTAAAATCCTTGTGGTTTGGTGCTGACATGAAGGCAGCAAATACAATGGGAAAAATGTACGTATAGCAAAGGAGGACTAGATAGCGATGGTTACTGTATAGAAGACGTGAAATGTTAAGAATGCATGAAGCGTGAGAAAAATGCCAGGGAAATTCCATGACTGGGAGGGCTGAGAGCAATAAGAAAGGATTTTTTTTAATCGCATTCGTATTATTATAGACAAATGCTTGATGGGGATGGCAAATTGTTAATGATGATACATAACAGGCAGGCGCAGGCAGCAAATATTTCTGTTTGGTATTTGGGAACGAGCAGGCAGCTGTATTTGTCTCACGGCGGGCTGCTGAAGGGCGTTCTAGTTCATTAACGATGCGGCTGT
The DNA here is from genome assembly GCF_036417845.1 of Apteryx mantelli. Classification (NCBI taxonomy): domain Eukaryota; kingdom Metazoa; phylum Chordata; class Aves; order Apterygiformes; family Apterygidae; genus Apteryx; species Apteryx mantelli. Next base: position 12,107,126 of record NC_089991.1, on the reverse strand, counting down.
ATTAAACATCATCTGCCAGGACTAAACATTTTAGAAACGGTAGGACAGGGCGCCTGGCGCTCAGGAGCCCCGGCAGAGGGGCCGGAGGGGTCGCCAGGCTCGGACACGAGCGCTGAGCAAAGCCGGACGCTGCCCAGTGCGGAGAGGGTGCTAAAGATGGGCCTGCTCCCCAAAAGGGTGCCGGCGATGACCCTGATAAATACCAGCTGCTCAGCCTGACATTAATCCTAGACAAAATAAAGGAAAAGCTGATGTGAAATTTAATTAATAAAGAATTAAAGGATAGAAATCTAATTAATGCCGGTCCGCATGGTTTTATGGAAAATGTGCCCGGTCAAACAAACCCAGCTGCGTGCTTTGATGAGCTTGTAAGTTTGGTGAACAGGGGCAATCGCGTGGGGGGAGAAGCACCCACCCTGCAGGGCCCTGGCTCAGGCTGCTCCGAAACCCGAGCAAGGTGCCAGGCTGGCGGGGGCACGCGAGCCTCCCCGAGCCCGGCCTTCCCGCGCCGCTGCGCACCTCGGGGCCCGCACGGCCGCGGCGCGCAGCTGCTTGGTCTTCCCGGTCTTTACCCGCTCTGAGAGCCTTTCCCCGCCCCGTTACCAGGATAAACCAGCTTGCCAGCTCCAATGAGGCTGGTGGTGGCCGGGGTCGCCCCAGCGCAGCGCCGTCTCCGTGCGGTTTCTCAGGGCAGCTCTGCGGGGCACCCGCCAGTCTAATCCGCTCTGGCGGTCCTTAAATAAATCTCTCGCTCAACGGCTGCGTTTCCCCCGTGTTAATTACGGCAGAGGAGAATCCCCTTGGCTTTCTTGCCTGGGTGCCGCACTGCTGACAGCGGCGGAGCGGCGAAGCAGCCTCCTCTGCCAGGCCTAGCAGGAGTTATGTTTGCTGTCACTCTTGATTACGCGTGATCCTAAATTATCTCCACTCGGCTCCTGCTCTTTGCGCAGTCAAACTGCTAGCTCTTTTCCCCATTTCTCTTTTTTTTTAACGGTCCCCTTCTTACTCTCACCCTGATTTTTCTTCCCCTCTAGTTTCATCAGTAGATCCTCGGGGCTGTTTTTTGGAGGTGGCTTTCGGGCTGGTGGAGACCGCTGCCTGCCTGGGTGTCTGGGAGCGCTGAGCCACGCGGGAGCAGCCGGAGCGCCGCAGGGCGCCGGAGGCACAGACCCGGCGTGCGTTGAGCCGGGGACGATGCCGGGCGGGCGTCGCGCGCTCCGCTCCTCCGCGGGAGGAGGTGCCGGGAAGAGCAGGGGCTTCTTGGAGACGCGTCTTCAGCGCTTCCTTTAACTCAGCCCCAGGCCTCCTGAGCGCGGATGCTATTTCTGGCACATTGTGCATCGTTTTCGCTCCTGAGGCTGAATTATCTTTACAAGAAAAGAGAGAGACACGGTGCGCCCCGGGCCCGGCGCAGCTGGCGCGTCGCCCCGCGGGGACGCAGCGCCGGAGGAGCACCGCTGGAGACGCCTGTGGGCTCGCTCAGGCTGCAGAAGGTCACCATCCCGGCGGGAGAGCGGCTGGAAGGGAAAGCAGGGAGTGACATCTGCTAAGCAAGCGCGCGCAAGCGTGCCGCCGAGGAAGACGGCGCCCTTCAGCCTCGGCAGAGGTCCGGTGGCCCCCACGCCGTCAGGAGGCTCTGGGGCCACCAGCGCCCCGCGAGCCCGGCTGGGGCTGCTGCCACCACCGTGAGGGCCGGACCCGTGCGGCCGTCCCCTCCTCTCGGGCCGCGGCTCACGGCTCCGAGCACGAAGGCAGGGCCGCGGCAGGTCCGCGCTCCGAGGATCAGCCCCACTCGGCTTCATTGAAATTCCTCGTCCTCGTGGTGTCTCCTGACACCGTATCATTTACAGTGCCCACGAGGCAAATACAATGACTCATTATTATTAGTTAATGAAGCATCCAAGCACTAAACCCACAGTCTGCCGGGTGGATAAAGAGCTCAGACTGAATCCGATTTAGCGAGCATCTCTCTGGCTCCCGCTCCCGGCGGCAGCCTCCCCAGCGCCGTCCGCCGACGGAGCGGAGCAGCACCCGGCCCCGGCAGGGCCCCGGCCGCTCTCGGCCCGCGGGAGACGGCTGGCACGGCGCCGCTCTCGCCTGCCCCGGCAGTGCCACACGCTCGCGGGAGGCAAAGCTGGGTGCTGGGGGCGAGGGGCCGGGGCAAATCCCCCAGGATTTTCTGCCCCCCACCCTGGCCCGGCCTGCGCAGGGCTGGTCCGTCCAGTCGCGATGTGCTCGGCGTTTTGAGCCGCCTGGATAGAGGCAGGGGGAGGCGCAAAGGACACGAAATGTCCTTGCTCTGCGGCACTAAGAACGTGGGATCTGTCCGGCTCTATCTCCCTTCCCAGATGGATAAATATTTGATAACAAATTACTTTGAAGATAATCCACTTAATCCCTTGCCATCTCTCTGGGTTTCACTGTAATTAAAGTGTGATTAATTTTCTAAAGAAAAGCTCAAATCCCACGCCGCTGCCCACCCCACGCACCCCCCGCATCCGCGGGGCCGGCGGAGCCCGGTGACAAGGGACCGGGACCCATCGAGACAACCGAGAGCGGCTGGACAGAGACGAGAGCGGTCGCTGCTCCCGTCCGCACGCAGCTCAAACCCTCGCGCCTGGAGCCCGGATGCGGACACGGGAGCCAGGTGCGGCTCCCCACTTCCCGCTGGCCTCCGCCAGCCCCTCGCCCACGTTGTCCCCTTGTCCCCTGCCCGCAGCCGGGCCGGTCCCTCTCCCGGCTTCAGGGCCGGGGTCTGCAGGGCTGGGAGGTGCCGACCCCCGGCGCTCTTCTGCCCCTGCCCCGTGGCAGTGCGCGGACCCCCTTGGCGGCGTCCAGCCCTCTGACCCCCACCCTTCTGCTGGCCGTACGTACACCGTTACCTAGCGGTTCGGGGCAGTTGCCGGTGGTGGGGAGCAGCCGGTGGCGGGCACGTGGGGCTGCGAGCGCCGACCTCGCCGCTGCCTTCCCACCCCTGCTCGCTCCCACCGCCTCGCCGCTCTCCGAGCACCACATCCAGGGTTTGACTCAGTTTATCAAAAATAGAGAGTGAGGGGAGGTGTGAAAGCTAGTTAAGAAAAAAAAAAGAAAAGAAAGAAAAAAAGAAAAGAAAACCCAACCAACCTGACTAATGCAATCTGCATCCTCCTCCGCCTCCCCCGGAGATGCCGGAGCCGGGGAGAGGAGGAACCTGGCTGGGGTCGGGGAGGTGCTTCAGAGCCGCGCGGTCCCTAAGGGCAGCGGGGCTGGCGCGGGAGCTCCGGGCCGCGGCGGCTGGCGGCAGCTCCGGTGGCTGGCGGCAGCTCCGGCCGCGTGTCCCCAGCGCGGCCGCGTGTCCCCGGCACAGCCGCGGGGCGGTTACCCGAGAGCCTCGCCGGAAGGGGGGGTGTTTTTGCCAGCTCCCCGGGTGTGCGGGGTGACGCGGTGTCAGCCTGACCCAGATAACGCCGGCGGCTGCAGCTGACGGAGCGCTGGTGCTTCTCGCCGCCTGGCCCTGCCGGAGCCGCCGACCCCCTCGGCACGGGGCTCCGACGGGAGCGGGTGCCAGCGGCTCCGGGCGGCGGGTGACCCCCTCTGCAAGGAGAGCAGGAGCGAGGGAAAGGCGGGGGAAGAAGGGAATGAACAAGCGAGCAGAAGAGTGAGGAGGAGAAGGAGAGGACGGGAACCGCCAAGCAGGGGAGCAAGAGGGAGCGGAACCTGGCATGCCGGTGTGCCGCAGATTCCCCACGAGACCCGCTGGGGAAAAGGGGCGGCACGGGGAGCCGGGAGGAGGAGAAGAAATCTCAGACAGGAGCCCTGTCTTTTGGCCGTGCCAAACATTTCAGCGTGGCCTTCTCCTACATGGCTGCAGTCCCAGTTCTCCGAGGAGCTCCTGAGTGTCCAGTAGGAACATACATGAATGCCTGAACACACCAAAACATGTGGCCCGTGTCATGCACACGCACTCGCACGGGCACTATCCTCATCCACTGCCGCCGTGGAGGAGGAGCAGAGCAGAGGCAGAGGCAGCCCTGGCTGCTGGCGCCTGAACATTACATGTCCCTCGCGGCAGAGCAGCCTTCCTGGCTGATGCTCTCCTGAGCCCTCAAGGCTGAGAGCACAGACCTTGCCGCTATGCTCGGGCGCAGGCGACTTTGCAGTGGTTTGCAAGCAACTGGGGGTGCGAAATCATTCATTTCCTTAAGCAGATGTTTCAGCAGTTTTCCCCAGGAAGAAGAGGCCTGGACTGTCTTCCTGGGCCCCTTGGAGAGCACCCATCCCGTTACACCCTCTGGGCATCTATGATGTTCCCGGGCAGCCAGCCGCCTGGACCAGCCCGTGGCGGTGCCACGCAGCGGGAACGCACATCCAGCGCGCCCCAGAGCCCAGCCCCAGTCCCATCGCCACCGGGGGATTGCTAGCGCCGCGCTCCACGGTGCAACTTCACTTCCCTCTTCCCCGGGGCAGAGGGATCAGCCCGGCTTCCACAAGGCTGTGATCCTTCAAAGCCTCCAACATTTCAGGCTGGGAATTTGTTCAGCTGCTTTGGCCTGGTTGGGACTGTCCACACCACGATTCTTGCTCCCTTCCACCTCGCTTTGGCTGTTAGGATTTCCTCTGGCCTGGCATCACCGCCTAACTGTCCTCAGGGAACTTCCCAGGACTGCAGCCAATTCCTTTAGCCTGGGGTTGGCAACTTGCAGGATGCCCTGAAGAGTTCCCAACTCCAGCACGTGCAGAAAGGAGAAAGCCGAGCAGCCACAGTGGTAGAAGCTGCAGGCGCTTTCTGGTGGGAGCAGTCCTCTCCTGGGGTCGTCGCAGCCCCTCGTGCACACACCGCCACCACCTTCGCCCCCAGGAAAGCTGCGCCGTTCGTGCCAGCCAGGCGTAGGGGAAGCCCGTCCTGGAGCCTGCTCACCCAGAGGAATATTAATTTGCTTTGCACAGATCTAACAAGGACACGAATCTTGGCTAATTAACGCCGTGCCTTTACTGTACCACTCTGGGGGGTCCTTTCCTTATTGTCTGTCCCAAGATAGCTATGTCTTCAAGTCCAACCTATTAAGAGAGGCTCGGGACCATGGGGCACCGTTCATTATAGAGCAAACCCCACCTGAACGCAGGGAGCGCGCGAGAACTGCAAAGAGCTGCACCGATGGGATAGCACAGCCCAGGTTCAGCTCTAAGTACACAGATGAAGCTGCATTATTCAGAATATCGTGTTTTCCTATTGAATCCCAATAGCAGGTCAGGGCCTTTGATATGCACGAAGCAGCAAGCAGAGCAGGCTGAGCTGCAGGCTCTGACGGACGTTGCTTGGCACGCGTTGCTCCTCTCCGCTCTCTGTCTGGCCACGTGAGTGTTCGAGCAGCCAGACTTCATTAAGGAATGACGGGATCAGCCTGGGAAGTGAAGTCCTCCATTGCACAGCTCTGCCAACCAGTCAGCCAGCTTCTTTGCTTCTGTCCATCACTAAATTAAAAACGAGCTTTTCTGCTTGATCCACTGAGCTGGGGGAGAGAAGCCCAACCACCCACCCGGCTTCAAAGGCTGTGCCACATTGCCGCGTGTCACGGCTGGGCAGCTGCACAGCAGGAGCTAATCTGGGCGGAGGGGACTCGCCTTTGGATTGGGATGCTGACCTGGATACATTCCTGCAGCGGGCACGTGTGCAGGGAAGTGGAAATTCTTGGAGGAGGGAAGAGGGTGGCCCAAAGCGACAAGGGAAAAAGAGTTACGCTGGTGAAGGATCAGTTACTCAACAGACATGTCAGCTTCACTGCTGCGATGAATCAAGCAGCCGCGGCAGCCCTTGGCGGAGGGACCCTGCCTGCGCGTCCAGCAGCAGATACACGGCTGTCCGGCTACGTGCTGCTGTAAGTGAACGGGGTGTTGCTGATGTCTAAGAGCAGAGAGCTTTGCCAATAGAATACCACCAGCTTTTGTATCACAAGGTCCAAGGTTTTCATTAAATTATAATGTAAGGAATAAAACTCACAGCACTTCCCTAGTTTTTCTCTTGCCAGTATTCATGTTACGCTGGCAGTGCAGTCTGCAAGGTATGAGCGCTCTGCTCCTGAGCGTTTCTTTGCTTTTGTTGTACCTCAGGGTACTCTGAAGAAGAGAAGAAAGAGTCGCTTTCATAAGCCTGCATCCCCTTCTCTCTCCTCCTCTTCCCCCAATTGAATTTAGATTCGCAGCTCAAACAGAACCAGGAAAAGAAACTCCCATGATCATTGCCAGCAGAGCGCACTCCTTCCACCCAGCTGCAGCAAAGAATTGTTTTTTAAGTGCATCCTGTTGGGCTTTCTGTATTCCTATCTATACTCACAGGAAGCACAAAGCTGGAAATGACAATTGCAGCAACTTTCCTTTTTCCGCTTCTCTGCCCCAGACCAGTGGGGGTCAGCCGGCGTAGCACCGCTGCGGTCAGAGGCACTGCTCTGCTTTATGCCATCAGAATAGAGGGCACTTCTTGGTCTTTTTGGTCTGTGTTATATTTTCCTTACAATTAAAAGTGGCACTGAGTCATGGTTCAAATCTAGATCTGTGCTTCCCTAAGGCTTGATGCGGCTGTGTAAACCCTGTATTCCTGCATTTAGAGTGTAAAAGAGGAGCTCGGGACTGGTGTGGGAACCCTGATTTCTCCCCAGGATCCGAGGAGCTGCACAGTCAGTGCTGACAGCTGGAAGTCAGACGCAGGCTGAAGTGGACCTGGCTCTGCCAGCTGCCTTTGGATTTGGTTCAGGTCCATCTGGACTGAACAGGCCATGCTGGGATGCTGGTGCTGGTTTGGAGCATGCCCTGGCCAGAGAGCTCCTGGGCAAGGAGCCGCTGCTGAAGCCCAGACCAAGGCAATGAACTGCGATACGTCTCCTGCTGAAGATGGCATCCTGCTCCCATCTCCTCTTGCCCTGTAATTTGTCTTGCACAATAGGCCAAGGGCGAAAGCCTGGCTGTGGTGAAACTCTGAATTCAGCAGGAATAAGATTTCATTCCCCTCCATCTGCCCCAGCAGCTAGAAGACCCTTATTGCTAAAGACCAGATCAAAAGTAGTTGATAGCAATTGCTATCTACCATGACCAGCAGCTCCAAAAGCCATTCAGCAGTAGGGGAAACCCCAGAGACCTTTCCTTAGCATCATGCCATGCTCCTCATTGGCAGCAACACATGGAGAACAGGCTGAGCTTTCCCAGCCCGTCCTCTCCGGAGTGTGCGCGCAAGGCCGGGAGCCACCAGTGTGTGCGGAGATCCCGAGGAGAGCTGGACCCAGCCGCTCAGCTCCCTGGCATCCGGGGCCATCCTTTACCAGCTCCAGAGCCGCGCGGTGGCCGGCAACAATCCCACCGCGGATCAGGTGCTGGAGCTAACTCAGGGACGCCAGCCAGGGCTGTGCTCATACCTCCACGTGCTTGGGCTCACCTGACTCCACTCCGGCAGATAAGTTCTGTATTTATTTCCCTTGGAAACGTCACCTTAATGGGCACTTAACATTATGCTTAAGTGACAACGAATTACACATTTTATTTAAGAGCAGAAACAAGGAACAGTTTAATTCCCTATAGACTAATGGTGCACTTCATCTCACAGACAGCCAATTAAACATTTAATCAGCACAATAGCCAGTTAAGTATTGTATATGGGCCTAAATACAACCCAATACATTTCCACGCTACATTTAACTGAAGCTTGTAGGCACTTGTCTCCCCAGCATCAGACATGACAGCTAGGTCAATGCATCCTTCGAAGGCAGATTCTATTTATTTTCCATTGCATTAAGTAGGCATCATTTCTAGCCTGTCCAGACCAAGTATATTAACTCTTCAGCAGAACTGTAAGAATAATCTGCATCAAATTGTGGACTAGGTGAAGATTGCTTCTTTTCTGCTCAGTAAGTTTCTGTGCGCTGACTGCAAATTTCTGTGAATAATTTCTCTCTGGATGGTATCCTGGGACTCCGGCAGTGCCTGGAGGGCCTTTGTGCTTGGTGCTCCTCGGACACTTAAGATGAGAAGATCCCTGCCTGGAAGATTTAACAGTTAAAGACGCAAGCCAGGGAAAAGGGGGAAAGAAAAACATTCTGATTCTGTTCATTTAATGGAGAGGGTTGAGGCAAAAAAGAGATCAAAAATCAGGTTTTCAGGCACATTTTAAGTCACGTGTGTCTGGTTTCAGTGGGTTAGACACCTAAGGGCCTGTGATGACCTGTGATATGGTTTGGCCAAGGTTACCTGGGGAGGCTGCGGCAAAGCAGCGAATTAAACCCTTCACCATTCCCAAAGCGGGACCCAAACCTACCCAGCTGCTCTTGCTCTCATGGGCCTTTTCCTTGTGAGGCTGGCCAAAATGATGAGACCCAATTTTTTGCATGCGTCGCTGCTTCCGAGGCCACGTGTAAGTGCCTGATGTTTGCGATGAGCTGTCATGGCTCGCCTCGAGAAGCTGAAGCTCCCGTTGAGTCTGGCCCTGGCACGGCTCAGGGCTGGAAATGGGGGCTGAAGCAGCCATGCACCTTCCCTGGGGAAAGTGCTGCAGAAAAGTGCCCCCCAAAAAGCATGGGAAAAGAAAGGCAATGGGCGAAGCAGTGGGCAGAGCCACTCTGGAGAGGGCGAAGCAGCCGCGGGTGGGATCGGAGCCGCTGTTCGGGAGCTGAGCTGGCTCCTTCACACCCGCGAGCTCAGCGGCCACGGTGCAAGCAATAACATATCACACTGAAAGAGAAAGACTGGAGACCTCCGTGGTCTCTTCCCTGCGCAGACACTGTGGTTTTCTTGACTAATATTTGAAATAAGACAAAAGTGATGGTGGGAGAGAGGCAGGGAACAAAGTGCTGCACACTTCCCTCTATCCATTTTGGCCTTCAGATTCCCCGGCACTTTCTTTCCTCCCATGCAGATAACGAAGGGGATTTGGATTTCCACCGGGACTAGCAGCAGCGGTGGCTCTTGGCGGCCAAACCCAGCCAGCGCTCGCGGGCAGCCGCCCTGCCGGTGCCCGGTGCCCGTTGCCCAGCGCTCCTGGCCAGCCCGCCTGCTCCGGGGCCACGGCAGCTTTCGAGCAGCTCCCCGGGTCCCCAGCCCGCCTGGGACATGCAGTCCCGCGGCAGCCGCCCCTGCTGGGTGCAGTTGGGGTTGGGGAGTGCAGCTCACCGAGACCCGCGCACCGGGAAGGCGGCGAGGGGCAGAGGTCCCCAGGGCACGGGACGGCCGAGGCGTCGGGCGTTACATCGTCTAGCGCAGATACTACACACAACACCCCGCGCGCGGCTGTATCCAGTGCAATGTATAGGGAGAGAAACATTTACGCTGCTTTCTTACCGTCAAGGAGAAATATTCATTCCACAGGTGTCTTATTTCGGAGCTGATTTCTGTTCACCTTTCTTCCAGCCTCCTCTTCGCTTCCCAGGCTCTCATCGACTCAGTTATAACTGTAAGAATGAATCTATTTACGGTGCATTGTTGCAAAATGAATCAATAAACCTGAAGAAAACACAAGGCCAAATCTTCAGCAATTTGAACGGGCGGCTTTGTGTTGCCTGCAGTGGGTGTCGGGTTGGACGTCACCCCTGCATTTATCAGGTAAGTGCTGTTTGGAAAGGCAAGGTTCATTCCCGGTACAAAAAGTTAAGCTTGATGGGGGGGGGGACAGTTGATTTTCTTTTCTGGCTTTGGCGTGACTTCAGACATGAGTCAAAACCCTTTTCTTAGTTACCCTGATGCAAGCCATGGTGACCGGTGCTATTAAATTAACGCGAGGAATATGAACTGCTGTTTGTAGGATCAGCTACTCCTGGAAAATGTATCTTTGCTTGATTTCAAGACAAGTGCATAACACAGCGTATGTTTAGATACAATACCTGAACACAGCACAGGCTGACACTGAATAGGATATAGCGTTAGGTGGCACCTTTCCTACTCAATGTATTTATTTCTAGTGCTTTACAAAATACAGAACTGGAGAATACAGCCAGGGTGAACCAGGTGTCAACTATCACGTGCTAAGACAGAGTTCCTGGACCATCTAACTAGAAGGGCATCAGGGTAAATCCTGCAAAATGTCACTGTTAAAACAGAAGCTTCTGAGGGTTTTTGAGCTATCCTTCAGAGAGTTAGAGACCATGAAAGGATGATGTGTAAAGAAAGTTCAACATATGGGAGGGACACCATTTTTGTGTTAAATTCTGTATATCTTGGAATAGTTTCTGCAGAAATCTATTACGTAAAGGTTTGGCGCTTCAAATTTCTACAAGTCTTGTTTGTATCAAGTTATCCCCCAGCCCTTTCCTAATGTAAGCTCTTCAGTGGGAATCTAAATATCCACCTGAGCCAGATGCTGAGATTGAAATTCTCCTTGAGTGTGAGCCCCAGCCCTGCTCTGAGCACTACCAGCTGGATGTGCTGAAATTAAAGAACTGGTAGCGAGAAAAAGTGATGGAAACTACAAGTCTGCAGGCAATCAGATGCAGTCGGACTGCCATGCTGACTGCTGGATCTTGTCTAGTGATGCTGCCAGAGCTGACAAGCTCTGACCCAAAATCCATTCCCAAAAGGCAGATCTCTAGAGGACCGGTCCATGCAAGAAGGTGACCACATTTAAGTGATCAACTCTGGATCTCCTCCCAGAGATACTCTTTTTTGAAAGGTAATGCTTTTAAAGCAGACATAAAGCCAAGCACACCTTCCCAGCATTAGCACTGCTCGGAAGCTCTCCTCCAAACTACCTCTGGGTGACAAATGGCAATTTCTGGGTCTACTTTCATCCACAGGAACCAAAACTTAGCTTTCATTGAAAAACATGAAAACTGACCGCAGAGTATTTCCCCAGGTGCTCAGCAATGGAATGAGGGAGGTTTGGAAACGCAAAGGCTGGGTGTTCGCTGGTGACGGATGAGCAGACTGGGTGTCCCAGCACCGTCCTGGCCCCACGACCAGCGATGACTGAGCTGGCAGGGCTGAGCACGTTAGCACCTTCCCGATGACCTGCAGTGGCCAGTAAAGGCCATGAAAACTGTCTTCATGATCTCATGATGCTTTCATCTAACACGTATTATTTCATCCTTGGCCAGGCTATGAACACGCTTGTGTCACTTGCCTCATCCCAGCTGAAGGGCGATAAGTCTTTAAGCCACATTAATGCCCTCAGTTATATGCCCATACCCTTAACTGTAACCTGAATTTCATCAAAGGTGAATTTTTATCCTAGATGGGGGAGCAACAGAGACAGGAATCTGCCTCCAAGTACACCCAGCCACCCCCATCTGCTTCCTACCAATAAATCCCCTCCCGTTAGGAAACAGCATGCAAGTGCTAAGGGTGATTTCCACTTTTATCTCTCTGTTGTGTTTAGTTCAACCTCTGCAACAGCTGCCAGACATCATAAATCACCAAGCAAAATCCTGGAGCTCAGGATCACTGTCATGTAAAACAAATATCTTCCACATTTTGTAGCATCTGATGCAAGTTATAAACTGTTGGTTGCTGAGTTCTTCCTCCTCTCTTCCATTTAATTCCTAGCCCCATGTCTCTACTGCACCTCATCTGCTATATATCTCTTGTTTATTGTTATTTCTTTTCCACCTTTGTTTTAATAATTCTTTTACTGTGGATTCTTGTAAAAACAGCTGCTCTAGATAGTAAAAAAAAAAAAAAAAAGAATATCTGGAAACAGATGCTCTGGCATTGCTTCAGCTGTAATCTGCTAGATTTATAATTCCTCTCCAGTTCAATATTGATTCAGAATAAAGCAACCCAAAACACCCTGGCAGCTCACAGCTTTTTGTAGTCTTCCTCCATCTTTCTTCTTCTCTGCTGTAACATTTCTTTTCTCTTCATCCAAACAACTAGAAATGTGCAGAGGCACAAAACAGTGAGGGCTGATGAGGGACACCCAAGTGTCCGCCGAGCAGGGGGTTCATGTCTGGGAAAGCTCAAAAGAAGGTTGTCAGCTGCTTTTTTTATCGTTTTAATTTCTTTCCTCCTGTCCAGCGTTTGCTGCCTCCTCGCCGCATCCCCTGTTAAGTGGCTCCCCTGCGTTTCACGGGACTCGCAAAGCCGCCGTGGCCGCTGCCGCTCGCGCGGAGGCACCGGCCGCCCGGCCGCCCGGGGACGAGGCAGGGGACCTGCCACGGGTGGCTTTTGTGGAGGTCCCGCTGCTGTCATCTCTTTTTTTGCACGCGACAGCGTACTTGGGGGAGCAGCCGCGGGCCAGGCACCAGGCCGCCTGCTTCGCGGCCCCCCTCTGCCATGAGGTGCTGCCAGGGGCCAGCGAGTCTCTCAGCGGCGTGCCAAAGTGAAAACGATAGCTCTTCCCTTGGGTAGAGCGCCTCGCCATCCCCCAAAGGAGGGCGAGAGAAAGCTCTCAGGGTACTTATTTCTGAGTGTATTTCCGTCTATAATTATAAGCATATTTAGTGGGCATGTACTAAATATTCGGCTTACATGATCCACCCGCGAGCGCAGGCACCAGGAGCCCCGAAGCCTGCCGGTGCCCCAAGGGCCGGCGCCTCCCTCAGCCGAGCCGCTTATCCGCCGGCACCGAGACTTCTTCCGGCTCAGCCGGGGCAGACGAGGCTGCCTGAGGCCGGCTGCAGCCTAAGCGCAACGCCGAAGGCTGGTTTGGAGTGTAAAGGGCGAATCTGACCTTTCCAGCGTCTCTCTGCGCGCCACACCGCGGCACCTCTCTTTCCTCTCTGTTTCTTTCGGGGCTGTTTGGTTTGAACGCCCGGGAGCTATTTTCGCCTGGCTCTTGCTCTGCAGCCCAGCACACCCACCTCTTGCCGGCGACAAGGCTCTGCCAGCCCTGCGTGTCCTCGCTTCCCGGCAGAGCTCTCATTCGGGGAACGCAAATCAGTGTATTGATTTATTCTTCAGCGTGGGGTCTTTTTAGCTGGCGAAACCGCGGGTATTCTCCAGTTATCACACCTTGCTGGGACACGGCGCGGCCGCACGCCGCGAGCCGGAGGTAGCGCTCCGGGCTATCCGGCCCCCCTGCGGCGGAAGGGCAGCGCGGAGCCCAGCAGCCCCGTGTCCCTGTGCTTACCTCAAGCCAGGCACTTAAAGGCACAATTTAGGAGGATGAAGTGAAGGATCAGCCTACAATAGGGGGAGAAATATTCCTTCCTAGTGAAGAAGCGAAACCAGAAAAGCGAAACCCCTCGAGCCTTCATCTCCATCATCACGGCCTGGAGACGGCGGCTTCGAGCCGTACCCACCCAGCTCCTGCGGCTCAGCAGGACGCGCACAGGCACCCCGGGAGTTTTAGGGATGCCAGACATGCAGGCTCAGCAAAATTCAACGCCCAGCACTGCTCGGCTCCATCAACAGCACCAGCAGTAACTCCTCACCCGGGAAGGTGAGGCCCTGGACGTGCCCCCGGGTCCAAGCCGATCTTGCAGGCAAGCTCCCGGTCCCACGGCTGCGGCTGTGCCACGCTGCCAGCACGCCGGCCCACGCCAGCTCGCAGTAGCGATGGCTTTCTGTGCCCACAGCGGATACGGTCCCTAACAGGACTGCAGAGAGCACCTGTGCCAAACCAGCCTGCAGGCTCCCATGCTCTCTGCCCCGTTTGCAGCCTCGCAGGGCACATGGAAAGCCGTCGAGGAACAGCGATAGCAAAATGCCCGAGTATTTCCCGCAAAGCATCTGGGGGTGCAGAGGGGGCTGGGGGTCTTGAGCACGTCGTCTGGTCCCAGCTGCCTCCCCGCCGCGGTGGTGCCGCGGATGCCTCCCCGGCTGCGTGGCTCGGTGTTCAGTCCTCAACACCAGGGGTGGGTTTTGCAGCTGCAACACAGCTCGTTTGCGTTGCTGCCCCCTCCTTCATGCTGGAGCAGTCCCAGGGTTGAGCCCATCCCTGAGCACAGAGAGGCTGGCTGGCTGGCCAGGCTCGGGGCTGCAGTGGGAGCGCGGTGCGGCCGCACAGGAGAGGCGGACGTGGGAAAACCCTGCGGCTCAGCACGATCAGGGAAGGGAGCTTGGTGCAGCAGGAGAGATGGTGAAAGCAACACTAAAGCTCCATATAAATTAGACTGTGATAAATTAGACTATAAAAGAATGGAGGAATCTGCCAAGTTTTTGGGAACAGGGTCAAGGATCTTCTGGGGAGAAGCACAGAGCAATAAGGAAAGTCAGTGGCACTGGGCTGGGGCAAGTTTGTGCATCTCAAAATACTCCAGTGTGGAACAAATGCTCCAACACAAGGTGCACGGGGGAGGCGCGGAGCGGAGCCGTGCTCCTTGGCTGCCGGCTTGCTGCTGGGCCCCGGACACCAACCCGAGCCAGGATCTTTGCACGGCAGGGGTTGGGGGAGTGCTGTCCATGCAGGCTCATTTTGGAGCTGGGAGGAAGGCGAGCTGGCAGGAAACAGGGCAGTTTGCAGCGCGAAGCCACCGAGCACATGAAGGCCCATGACCGGCCTGAGGTTTTTCATAACATCCTTGAAATCTGTCCATGCAAAATGATCTGGTTTTAACAAATTGGCAGTCTCCAAGGGAAAAAAAATGTTCTATTGAAGCATTTCCAGCCAGCTCTGTGGTCACCATATTTTTCTTTCGGGAAATAATGCATTCTCAGAGACACACACCCCGCACGCTTTCCCCTAGGGAGGCCTCTCTCTGGCTCCTCTCTCCCACGCGACTGATTTCCAGCATTATTCCATGCTGCGGTTCATCAGCGTTGCTCTGGTGGTTATTTGCTCCAATAGCTGGCATTTCCAGCCAGGGGTTGTGCAGGAGCCTGCCTGCGGGGAGCGGGCAGCGTTTCCCACCCCGTCTCTGATGCACCAATTGCACCTGCGGGGAAGAGAGCTGATTCTGCCCACCCCAAAAAAGGGACCCTGTCCCAAGGAGAGCTGGCCAGGGCAGGGGCTGCTAACACCCAGTGACAATCTTCCTGCCAGGAATTGACAGCCAGCTGCAGAACTATCTAGTGTTGTCCTAATTTGATTATTTGCCGGTTGCCTTCAGGGTGCTGGAGGATGATGTTTTCAGAGGCAGCCAGGACAAATACATGGGTTCGTGGCAGAGATTCATTAGTCTCATTGCATATACCCCATTAGACAGTTATGAGGCTCTGACACATCTCTCTAATAATATTTGCAATTGCACTGCTCTTTCTCAGCCTGTCTTTATTCGTGTATTTATGGGAAGGAAGGGGGAGTCAGACATGCTGCAAGAGGTGGTGGCTGGAAAAACAGTCCTTGTAAATCCACAGGACAGTCTACATTCCTGCAATCCCTGCACAAGGGGCAGGGGAATGTGACTTCACAGCAGAGACCATGTCTTCCCAGGAAACAGCCACCGTGTGTGCTTGTGACGTCCTGCTTCATCAGCTGTGGATAAAACACCTTGGAGAGGAAGAAAACCCCTCAGCTCTGCAGCTCTGCTCTGGGCTGGAGCAAGCACTGCTGGGGCTCTGCCGGGAGCTGGCTGGGACCCGAGGCAGCTCTCAAACGCACATAAACCATGGTAATTTGTTTCCCCTCTCAGACAGCCCAACAGCAAAGCAGGACGCCTTTCCGCAAACTCTGATTTATGCAGGTTCCTCCCTCACTCCTTCTCCAGGCAAACCCCCACGCCAGCTCCAGCTGCAATCCGGGAGTCCCAGAACTGACAGCTTTTCCCAGTTTCCAAAGAATTAAGCAGATAACTACCAGATTTTCAGTTAGGTGTACTGGGGCACAACAGACGCGAACTTTGCAAAGAACGCGTCCCATCTCCCTGTCCTTCATTAACAGAGGTGAACCCCAGAAACGACCTCCTTGGACCCAGACCTGCTTCGGCCGAGGAACATTAGTGCCTGCTGTTACCCCTGTGCTGCCTCGCAGTGATATCGGCACAGCTCAGTCTCAGGTCTCCCAGGAAGGATGAATTTTTCTGACTCCTCTGATGCTTTCCAGTACGGTTCCCAGGTGGGAGAGAGTGGGGGGACCCTGTAGGAAGTGCTTTTTCTTGGATGATACCGCTGCAGTTATTGTTATTATCACACTTGCAGAAGCTGTCAGTTTTCTTCATGCTGTTATCTTCTCTGGGAATAAGGCAGAAATGTCTGCACAGCACCTAGCAAAATGGGCTCGAGTCTCAGACGTGGGGTCCTTGGGGCTTCTGAATTACAGTTCACCAGCACAGCAACAGAGATGTGATATGACAGACATAACCTGGGATGTCTCTGGTTTCTAGTGTCTGCCCTGCAAACTCACCTTCTCAGACCAGAGACGCTTCCATCTGCAAAGCTCATTTTCAGAAAGAGAGAGTTTTGCTCCAGGCTGCAGTAAGAGCCTCCTGTCAGATACCCAGAGCCTGGACTTTGAAAGCAATGTCACGCAGTTGGTGGCAGAAAAGCTGATGAAGACCCTCAAAGTGATGTGACAAGCAATCTAATAGGCCCAAGAGCAAGTGCCAGCCTGGTGTTAATAGCAGGAGGGTCAGGGAGGGCTGATATATCTGTGCCCTGCCATGCCTTTGCCGGTCTGCTGTGCCCACGCAGCCCGACAAGCGGCTGAGGGACCCGTGAATCTTCTGCTCCCCGCTCCCAGGAGAGGGGCAGCCAGCCCGTGGTGCCTCCCCGCGCTCACGGCTCTGGAGACGTGCACTGCTCTTGTTCTGAAGCTGCCGAACACATTGCAGCAGCCCCAGCCTGGATCTCAGGAAGTGACGTGGAAGGTTTTTTTTAATTTCAGGTTTGGAAATGGCATCTGCCTGTGGGCACTTGCTTGCATGGAAATGTTGACACATGTCCTCCTACACGCACCCCTCTCCTACCTAAGGCCATGAGCGGGTGCTGTGGAAGAGGCTGTGCACACCCCTAACCAGCTATTTAAGCAACCAGGGTACAGCACAAGCCAAGTTTAGCTTCCCAGGCTCCTTCATGCTTTGCAGCCCCACCCTTGGGAGACAGCCCTCCTCCCTGGCCACCAGGGCTCTGTCCAGGCGGGGACTGTCCCCTCTAGCGGCAGTGGCTGTCTGTACACAGCCCCAGCTCCAGAGGTTTCACAGCTTTCCTGCCTCCTTCTCTGAGCACTGAGTCTCACAGGAGGCCAAAATGCAGCAAAGCAACCAAACCTGGGAGCGCTTGAAGGCAGCAGCTGAGTCGGGGCTTGCCCAGCCCCTGCCGGAGCCCGGTCCTCCAAAGGCAGCATCTGGGCAAGGCTGTGCACCTCCCTCCTCCCTTCATACTCGTCCCAGCTCAAAGCTAATTGCTTCCAAGCCCTCTTCCTCACCGGAAAAGCCTGGAGAGCGCACGCTGATTACCAGCACTGAAAGCTTGTCACGGTCAGTTTTCCTGATGGTCCCAGGTAAATCACTGCTTCTCACACACAGCCACTTAAGGTTGTTCTTCACTGCCTCGAGAGACTCCTGTCCACCTGGGCTGTTGCTTTATGGATATCTGCACCAAAAGGAAGAGCAAGAGAGGCTCGCTCGGGCTGCTGCGAGCTCCCTGCCTGCTCACGGACCAGCTTGGCAAGACCACGGGGGGGGACGGGAAATGCAGGCAGCAGTGGGGTCGCCACTGCGTCCTTATCGCAGGCATGCAGGGAAGAGGAGTCACTCCCAGACACAAGGCTGAGGAGAGGCTCGGAGCAGAGAACTGGGTGCAGGGGTGCCTTTTGGTACACCAGCACCAGCAGCCTTGGCAGTAGTGCCAAGTCTCTCTGAGGCCAGAAGCACCAGCAGGCTCTGAAATGGCCCGTGATATGGACAGAAAGAATGAGGGCAGCCCTTACGCCACTGGGTAGGAGAAAGAGAGTGAGCGTATCTAAAACTCCAGCTTTATGATATGAGTTGATCTCTAAAAGATAAAGGAATGGGAAAATGTGCCAAGCGGGTGAGCAACTCCATCATTGATGGCTACATGGTCCCACACAGCAGCCTGGGCATGTGAAGCTTGCTTGGTTCTGCTGCCTGAAGATATGGAGGGCAATGTCTTTGAGGTCCAGGCAGGGGAAGTACAGTAGAAGAGCTGGTGTGACCTGATATAAATCACTGCGGCTGCAGACCTGCTTCTGCACCATGCCGGTCTGAACAGTGAGCTCCAAACTGTGCAGAGCTCTCAAGTCTCCCACTACATAGCCATGGGTCACCACCACAATGCTGGCAAGTACTTGCCCTTCCTGTCACCTCCTCTCTTTCCATCCTACACGGCATCTGCCTTGCTTTTCTTCTTCTCAAATATGATGGGTTTTCTGCCTTTCTTTTTAGGATGGAAAATAAAGGACAAAGGGCCTGGCTCTCTTCTGGCTCTTGAACACAAGAGCCCTTGGAGAGGACCTATTTTAAGAAAGGAGAGCCTTCCCCCCACTGGAAAAATGGCTCAGCAATGGCAGGCTCAGCGCCGTGCCCTCTAGTCAGGCACTTGAGACACCTGCTAGCAGCCACTTCAGCCACCAAATGCTTCTCCGACACTGGCAGAAATCAGTGTGTGCAAGATGCACTCCAAAAGGATTTGCAGAGAAGGTAGGAAGATGTGTGTCTTGAGGAGAAGCGTGTGCCATACCCACCACCACATGGTCACTGCTTGGGGTGGCTCCCCCAGTGCCTTCTTCTCCCCGGGACGGGCATCAAAAGAGCTATGTGGAAGGGCACATGCTGAGTGGCTCAGACCTCCTCTGAGGCTGAACATCTGATGTTTGGAGTCCACAGGCCCAAAGAGGCAGGTGGTTCCCATGAAAAGAGCTTGACCAGCTCCCCTTGCAGCTGGCAGTCCCTTCTCTTCAGTATGTAAGATCTTCAAGCTGACTTTACATCTGATGAAAAAGCCAGGGCAGGATGCAGCACAGGCTGTTTGGTGCCTCTCGCTCTGTGCTTGGCTTTGGGCACATGTTTCCAGGACACCGACCCACCGGGCCTTGGAAGGCCCCAGTGTTTTCACGTCGGCAACCTTGCCTGGTAGGTCATTCCCAGCATTTATGATCCTCCAACTGGGAAGGTACTTCCTGACATCTGTTCTGAATTTGATTCTCCTCTATTTCCACTTTATAGCCCTTGCTCCTCTCTCCTTGGTGGGGCTGAGAGCAGTAACTCAGGACAACATTATCTGTATTGTTTAAGTTTTTATGCACTTCACTTAAATTTTCTCATAACCAGCATTCCCCCCCCCCCAGCTATCTTTAGCATTAGACATTTTAGTGCTGGGTTAAGTGTCTTTGTCCTTCTTTCCCCTTTCTAGAAGGTTATTTTTTAATGGTGTTAGCAGAGTTTATCACACTTAGCAAATAATCTCTTAAAGGAGAGCTTGAGCGCATAAGTGTTCTTGATCCTCTGCAGATCCATCCTGAAGAAGATCACAGGCCTGAGCAGCGCTCCTCTCACCCCGGAGCGAGCGGGGAGAACAGCAGACCTCTCCTTCAGGTTCACTTTGCTCTTGTGCAAACTAGTCATAAACAGGCGTTCATAGGAAACCTGCAAATCTCTCTCGATACTCAGTTCTACCTTGCTTCTCACACATGCATTAGAGAATCTGCCTTAGGTTCCTCCCTGTTAAAAGTGTGTGAGCCTGTTGCGAGCACATTTTGAAAGCCAGTGCCCGTTTCAAGCACTAGCATCTGCTATGGGAAACAGTATAAGAATCAAAAAAGTAAGCCTGAAGGCTAAGATGTTCAAAGCTGCCACACTATTTAGACAGTGAGCATGCGAATCCCTTGGGAAGCACAGAAAATATTGGCCTAAAAATTCATGGTATGCTCAAAGAAGCGGAAGCCAGGGAGTTTGGGGGCATCTTTACTGCAGTCTGGCTCACTGGCTCTGCCAAACTTGGAATCGGTCCGATTCATTGCAGCATCGCTGAATTCAGAGTGGAGGGAACAGGCAAGGCTCATTGCCTATTCCAGGCAGAAAGACTGCCACAACAGTTGCAGTTTTCATTTTTTTAATAAGGTTACTTGAGTAGACGGCCAGGAAAAGACCCTTTCTTTCCTCATTTCCAAACTGAGCCACACTGCTAATTATGCACAAACTGTCAGGGCTGCTTTGAGAAAACAGCACTGGAGCTAAACCAGCCTGACACCGTTTGGGGCAAGGACAGCTTCGCCTGGAGAAGCGGGGTCCTGGCTGCCAGCGAAAGCGCAGCGGGCTGCAGGGAGAGCAGGGACCGTTCAATCCCGCGTTTCTATTCTGAGCTCTGCCGCCGAGGCTGCGCCTTGCACGGCTTCGCCCCTGCTCCAGTCTCCGGGTCCCACCGTAGGGGAACTGCCCACGCCGGGAGCCGCCGTAGCAGCCGCCTTTGCTTGCAAAGTGCAGCAAGGCCTTTTCCTACTGGTTTCCAAACCGACTCCCAAATTGGTTTCCAAACTGATTATGTCCCTGCCTGTAGTGTAGCCTGTCCCAAAGGTGGGCAGTGGATTCGGGTTATTTCTGGGAAAAAAGCATGTTTCCATGCAAAGCAAATCTCTCGCTGTGTTCGTGCAACTGTCTGCGACTCGTGGAAAGGATGAGGCTCGCGTCCCTCCTGGCTGAGCGCTCTGCTCCGGTGTTTACCCTCCGGCAAGCTGTCGCCATCTCTCCCTCCGGGCTTGTGTTTGAACCTAGACATAAGCGATTCCCCCTGCCACAGGAGACCAGTGACCTTATCTAGCTAATTTAAGGCCGGGGAGTTACAAGAGTGTCACGCTCCGGGAAACTCTTCCAGCGGCACGGTTGCCTTTGCACCTCTCCAGGCAGCAGGCGATCCCGGCGCCTCCTTTCGCCTGGCACCAGGCTGGAGAGGCAAGAGCCCGCGTTGGGAAGGAGGTCCCCGCATCCCTTCTGCTCCGCGGGGCTCTGCCGCGGGAGCCACTCGCTTCTGCCAGCTTCTCCCGCGCTGCGCCGCCGCGCCATCCAAAGTCAAGGCAGGCCAATTTCCCCGTTGACTGCAGGGATTTTGTTCACTCAGGTGGATCCACAGGGAATAGCGGCATTTTTGTTTTATTGATTTTTCTGCTAAAATCAATGCGCAGGTCTGTGACTCACCTGGAGGGCAACAACCCCGCTTCCCGGCCAGGGCAAGGATTCCCAGTGGCCATGTCTTTCCCTTCCCTCGGAGGGATGGGAGCGGGGCTGGATGCCCTCCCACAGCGCCGGGGCTTGCGATTCCTCTCAACGCACCTGTAACCGTCCTCACTTCTCGGAGCTATTCAAGCCCTGGCCTTTTCCCACGGCATCGCAAGTGCCGGCGGAGGCAGCTCCAAGCTTCCGGGAGCGCAGCAGCCGTGCCGGCCAGCGGCGTCCTGCTGGGCAGCAGCAGAGGGTCTTTCCCCCGACAACGGGCGGCCCGGTCCCTGGGCCCGGTTGCATTGCCTTTTATCAGGAAAGAAAAAGGGGGGGAAAAAACCCAACAAATCAATTCTGTTTACGTGAGAGTTGAGCTAAACCTTAGCCAACAAATACCAAAGGATAAAGAAACGCCATGAAATAAAAACCCCGTTGTGTCACAGCCAGTCTGAGGTTCATTTATTTTTGAAAGATTTTCTTTTCCTCTTTCTCATGGTTAAAAATGAGATTTGCAGGAAAGAGGAAGCATCGCCAGCATACAAACACGCGCCCAAAAACCCGCCCCAAGAGCAAGTGCAGGAGCTCATTTGCTCTGGGAGCGCAGCGCTCTCGGGGCACAGCGTGCACCCAGGCCTGCGCCGGGCTTTCACCCTCCATCCCCAACGCGAGGCGCCCTGTGAGGAAACGAAGGGCCCACTGGGGATTTTTACCCCTTCTGCGGCAGCCGCAAGGTCAGACCCGGCCCCTCGTGCGAGCCGCCCGCTGCCCCGCAGAGCTGCAGCCAGAGGAGAGCAGAAGGCAGGAGAGCGCCGATTTCCGAGGTCTCCGCCATCCGGCGTCCGTGCCGGTGTGCCATCTGCGGGCGTCATCGTCGGGACGCCTGTTACACCCGCTCCCGTTTGCATTTTGCGATGTTCCCGTGCCCTCTCCTAGCACGAGCTGAACAAGACCCCGGCCACCCCCGGCCTTCATCCGCCATCCGATGCTGCACCGCGCCGCCGTCCGCCTTCCCGGCCCCCTCCCCAGCAGCATCTCGGCACCAGAGCTGCAAACGCCGCGAGGAGCCCGGTGAGCTGGCTTGCTGGCACAGACAGCTTCCAAGCAGGGACGGAGTTATTGTTAATTTATCCTAATATCTGCTTTGCAAGGGTGCCTCAGCAAGGGATGCCACTTCCATTGCCAGTTAGGGGCTTAACAGCTGCTTTCCTTCCTCTTTCTCAGCCACCTAAATCCATGTTTATTTTGCACATAACCAATTAAATCCCTGTGCATTGCATCCAACAGGCCAAAATCAGCGCTCTGTCTCCACCAAAACACTTCAGGGGAAAAAGGTGAGGGAGATTCGCTCCGTGCTCCAGCCAGAAGGAGAGGCTTGGAGATGGTCTGGAATCAGATTTTGGTTCAAAACAAGAAGCGTCCATCTCAAGCGCCTCCACCAAGGAAGGGCCAGACTTCACCTTCCACAAGACGCTGCGGATGGCTTGATCATTTGGGAAGTGAGACGCTCTCAGATACAAAATCCTGATCTACCTGCAGCACGTTCTGCTCCCAGCTAACAACTCGCGCGACTCTGCTGAAGCCAATTTATGAGACAAACATTTAATTTAACAAGCAGGCTCAGAATCCAAAATTTAAACATATGTCAAGCCAGCTCGTAGCTTTGTTTTAATTAACTCCCAAACTTTGTGGCTGTCATTTCTTTTTATAAACAAGGATGTTCTGCCAAGGGCAGAGCGTAATCCTGCCCGCATACCTACAAAGCCGCCTGCTATCTCCCCGCCGCCGTTAAAAGAGCGCTTGCAGAAGCAAGGGGACGTGCGTGTTATTATCAGGGTCTGTACGGCAGCGCAGCAGCACCGCGGTATTAAAGCGGAGGTGCTGTAGCTTTCCAGCCTCAGCCTCACCGGGGAAGCAGCGTGCAGCGTACACATAGCTTCACTGTTGTACAATTTTTGCGGCTGTGCATAACACAGCGCCGGGCAGCGTCCTCCCGCTCCCTGCGCTGCCGGCGGTGCTTCGGGGACGGGGAAGCAGACGTTTCGCTCTGAAGGCAGGAGCGGAGGGATTTCGCGGGTTGCTCTCTTCCCCCTCCCCGAAGGCACAGTGGGAGCATTAACATTTCTAGAAAGGAAATAAGCTGGCGACAAATTCTCATAGATAATTAAAATGGAAGTACAAGCTGCCTTAGCGTGTAGTGAGGCTTAGGAACTGTAACCTGCTCTCTAAATTAAATGCTCTCCTGGATAATTTGGCTGGCGCACCAGGTGCCGAAATCTGCTGGAAGATGCCATCTAGCGGATTATGGCAGTTTGTTTAAGTTTAAATACGCATGGGGCAGGGGTGGAAAGAGAACTGCAAATGCTGGGTTTCTGTAACATTTTTCATAGACTTTGTGTTGTTGTTGTTCTAGGAAATAAAAATGTACCCGCAGGGGCTTGCATTGGAAGAGATCTAATATTTATTTTAGCAGTAGCCCCAGCAGGACGCCGCATTGTTGCAGCTCCGCTATTTGCATTAGCTGCGCCGCGCCGCTGCTCGGCTCGTGGGGCATCTTCCTAACGAGGAGGGTTGTTTGCTCTCTAATTTAAGAAATGACTCCGTCCCCCAGTTTTGGAAAGCTGTCCTGCCACGGTTGTCGTTTTTATTTTTAAATGCTATTTCGTAAGTATAAATTATCTAGTCTAGAAGCCACTTAATGGGTACCCTGATAAAGAGCGTGCTTTCTCCATGGGAGCCATGGCTGGGGGGGTTGGAGCCTGCTCACGCCACGGAGCGCCGAGCTGCTGCTGCTGCTGCAGGGCCTTGTTCTACTGACGGCTTTATTCCCACCCGGGTGCTAATTGAGGCCCCTTCCCGGGCAATTTACAGAGCCGTTTTCCCCCGCCAGTTCACATTGCTGATAGCGGTTTCGGGTCATGTTTTCAGGGTCGGCGGCGGGAGCGCGGTGCCGCTCGAAGCAGGGCCCTGCCGGCTGCACCTGGCTCACTGCACCCAGCCGTAACGTGGTTTTAGCGTCGTTTTCCTCCCACGGCAGCCAGGCGTCCCCGCGCAGCCGCCAGCCTCGGGAAAGACGGGGGGACAAGGAGGCCGCAGGGCATGCTCCACCCCGGCTGCAGGTGCGTGCGGCTGCGCTGGGCTGCACGCTCCCGAAACGCGCCCCGGAGCGGCGACGCTGTGGGAGCTGCGCTGCCTCCCACACCGCGGGCGCATGTAATACATGCATGCAGGCATGGTGCAAGCTCCGGCCCCCGCACTCTGCAGCTTAAGCAATGGGTCCCAGGGACACCACAGGCTGTTTTGCCGCCATTATTACTTAATAATTACAGATTTATTATAGAACTGTTACGTTTATTACAGAACTGTCGCAGGCTTGTTACAGAACTATTCCAGGCTTGTAACGGATTTGTTACAGAGCTATTACATATTAGTTACCGCTCCATTATAGCGCTATTACAGGCTTATTACAGGGCCCCCACGGGCCGGTGCTCGCGGCAGCGCCAGGGGGGGGGCGCCCCGTGGCGGCCCCCGCACGCGGCGGGGGGAGGCGGGCGCAGCGGCGGGCTCGCGCCGGCGGGGGTGGGCGGTACCACCCGGCGCGGCGGGGGGGCGGGGGGGGCGCTCGGGTTAGCGGCGCCCGGTGCTGCCGTCGCGGAGCGGCCGGGCGGGGCGGGGCGGCCCCCCGAGGCGGGGGGCGTGGCGGCAGGGGGCGTGGCGTGGCGGCAGGGGGCGTGGCGGCGGCGCCCCGCCCCGCCCCTCGGCGCGGAGCGGAAGTGCCGGAGTTGCCGCCCGCCCGGCGCTGCCGCGCGCGGGGAAAGTTGGGCTCCGCTCGGCGGCGGCGGCGGCGGCTGGCGCGACCCGCGCTCGCTCGCGGCAGCGGCTCCGATGCGGCGGAAGCAGAAGCGGCTGCTGCAGGCCGTGGGGCTGGCGCTCGCCGCCCTCGTCTTCCTGCCCAACGTGGGGCTCTGGTCCCTCTACCGCGAGCGGCAGCTCGAGGGCGGCGGGGCCGCCGCCGGCGGGGAGGGCGCCGCGGTGCCGCCGGGGGCTCCGGCCGCGGCCGCCGACGCGCCGGTGAGTGGCGGCGCGGCGCGGGGGGGGCGGCGGGTCCCGCCGAGGGGGCCTGCGGGCGTGTGTGTGTGTGTGTGCATAGACATATATGTATGCATACACGTGTGTGTGTGCCCACGGCTGCTCAGCCCTCCCCCTCTTATGTGGTGTTTGGGGGGGGGGGGCAGCGTGTGCGAAGGTCCCGGGGGTCTGCGCACGCAAGGGTGGTGTGTGTGGGGGGGGGGGTGTGCAGGGGTGCTCGGCTCTGCGTGTGCAAGGGTGCTAGGGGGGTTGTTTGTGCAAGGGTGCTAGGGGGGGTTGCATGAGCAAGGGGGTTGTGCATGCAACGGTGGGGGGGTTGTGTGTGCCACGGTACTTGGGGGGGGGCTCTGCGTGTGCGGGGGGGGGGTCTCCCCTTGTAAGGGTGCTTTGGGGGGTTGCGTGTGCGAGGGGGGCGTCTGCGTGTGCAAGAGTACTTGGGAGGTTGCGTGTGCGGGAGGGGTTGTGTGTGCAAGGGTGGGGGGGGGTCTGCATGTGCCGGGGTACTTGAGGGGGTCTGCGCACGTAAGGGTTGTGGGAGGGTTGTGTGTGCCAGGGTGCTTGTGGGGGGGGGGGGGTCTGCGTGTGCAGGGGGGTCCGTGCGTGCGAGGCGGGGTGCAGTGTGAGCAGTGGCGCCGTGGGCGGCGGGGCTCCCCTCTGCGCAGGGGCAGGAGTCGGCGTGTGCCCCGTGGAAGGGGACGGGGAGCGGGAGCAGCCCTCCCGCCCGCGTGGGGGCCAGAGCCCCCCGCGGAGGGCACGGGGGCGAGCGCTGCCCCGGAGGGGCCTGCGGGCGCGTGGGGCGGGGGGGGGGGGGCTCGCCCCGCGCGTAGGTGGAGGGCGAGAGGCGCCGGCCGTGGGGAGGGAGCCGCGGGCGAGGGGAGCGCCGGAGCCGGAGCGCGGACGCTCCCGGGAGCCGCGGCGGCAGCTGCCCTTGCGTGAGCCGAGGACAGGAGCGCTCGGTGGAGGGGTGACTGCTCCTGGCTGCGATGACCCCCCCGCAGGGCTGGCAGGAGGTGCCCGGTGGAGCCGGCGCGTCGCGCCCGCCCGCGCCCCGCTTTGGGGAAGGAGCGGGCAGCGGGGCCGGAGGGTCCCGCGGGCGCCTGGCTTGAGCGTCTCGCAGCCGTCGACCGCCCACCTTTCTTGTCCCGCTGAGGCAATGGCAAATCTAACAGACAAACCCTTCTGCTTAGTGTGAGAGACGGGAACGCTAGATCGCCCAAATTAGACATTTGTAAGCTCAATTTAGCTGCGTTTCATTTTGGCTATGTAATTGCTTTATCTCGCTCTTGGTTTGGCTCGGTACCATTAGGAATGATTGGACCCAAAAGCTTGAAATGTCGGTGTGCAACTATCAGTTCAGCTTCGGCTTTGCAAGGTTCTCCTTGTTCAAAACCACTTAAACTCTTAGTTGTCTGAATCTCTCCCTTCTTGGAGACTTGCCATTACGACTGCGCCGTAAAGGTGGAGAAACTTACTGTGGCAATTTTGGCTTAGAGAGAGCAAGTCCTCGAAGTGAGGAACAGTCAATCCGAGGTTGAGCTCTTCCCTCCCAGAAGGAAACGTTTTTCAGATGCGAGTATTCAGTGGGAGCACAGGCATGGCTGGGATCATGTCCTGGTAATGCTCCGTGCTGATGGTGAATGGGGTCAGTTGGTGCCTGCCATAACGTCTGAATGTGTAGTGAATCCTCAAATCTGCACAGAAATTTTTTTTTTATGTATATGGCGATCGTTATGTGCCTGGAGTTCCTGATGTTGCTGCCTTACACTTGCGGGTCTGTGGCAAGCAGGGAGCCTGTTTTGCCTGACTGATAAAATCAAGCCCTGTAGTCTGCTGCTCCACAGCTTCATGTAAGCTGGTGTTACGGCAAAATGAAGAGGAGAAAAAAAAAAAAAAAAACACATGTAAAATCACGTGATTTTTGGAGGTTGTGAAGGAGAAAGTTTGTGGATGTTCTTAGGAGGCTTCCAAGTTCCTTGATGGAGGTAGTAGTTAATTCTGGTTAAATCTATCTGGGCTGAAAACAGGAACAAGCTGACCTTTTATTGGTCTTCCAGAACTGTCCCTGTAGGGTGGCCTTTGGGCTGGAGTAGCTGTAAGCCAGGCAGTTCCCACGATGTGGTGCACCACTACAGGCTCCTACGTGCATGTTCAGTGTTCTTAAAATTTAGGAATCTTATATTGCCATGCTGTACCCATATTGTATATTTTTATTTATCCTATGTTTGTTTGAAGCATGACAACGGTCAGCAATTTGAGGAGTGCCTCTACTTTGACCGTATTTTGAGCAGGACAGGAAATGTTTGCGCAGCATACAGGAGAACTCAAGATAAGACTTCTTTGCACTTGCGTAAATTGGAGTTACTGGGTTTTAGGCTGAAGGCTTGATCTTCTGGTCCAATTAACTCGGGGCAGTTCTGTGGGTGCAGTGGGTCTGTGAGAAAGATATACCTGTACCATATATGCATGCGTTCTTGAAGGATCAGGCCCTGAGATGATAGCTCCTTTTGCACTGAGCAAGAGAAGGAAAACAAATCCTAAAGGACAAGTGCTGTTGTGGTAGAAATAATTTCAGATGAAGTGGAATAAAGACAAAGCAAATGTGTGGGTTTTGGTTTTTGTGTTTTTAGGGTTTTTTTATATTGTTGTCACGGCCTTATCTGCCAGCTGACTACAGAGTGTTTATTGGGCTTTTCAGATTCGATGGCTACAGCCTCTCTTCCCTGGTCCTGACAAGCATTCATGGGTTTTGTACTTATTGATCAAATTCCAGCTTGTAAATGAATATGCTATTTGTGTCTGCTTGTTCACAAAGCCATGCTGAAGAGCTGGCTTGTGAATACCAAAACTCTAGTTTAAGATGGTAGGAGGCTATCTCACAAAAAGTGATATACATAGCAGTTAGAAAATACTTTTTCTGGCTTTAATTTGCTTTTTTGTGCCGGCTAATCTTTGAATTGAAGACAGTTCAGATGTAGCACAGAGCTGAGCTTTTCAATGAAATCTCTGTCCCGTCTCATTCTTTCTTTTTGAATGGTGTGTACTGATTTCACTCAGTAATTTTCTCTTTTGGAGCAGCTGGAAAAGGGGGAAAAAAATGTTTTAAGGAACAGTTGGATTTAAAATGCAAGGAGCAGCTCCTAGGGCGTAGAGTTGCAATGCTGAAGACTTAAAATTTAAATCGTACTAGGAGTTTGTCCAGTTGTGTTCCTTGTGCTGCATGTTACCTTCAAAATGGCAGTAAACCAACATAGGGGATTTTACCACCTTTAATCTTTCTAGTGCCAGAGACAAATGTATCAGAAAATTAAGCAATCAGAAGCCATGTAAATACATTCTAAGAAAAATTATGCTAAACTGTTTCTACAGAAGTGCCTGGGAAGCTAATTGCTTCTGTATTTACATGTTCAGGTGAAACATTATGCTGGCTGAAAATAACGTATTGCTTTAATAGCGCCGGTGAGGTCTGTGTTCTGCATTTCTGCCTTTGGGCTTGTCCCGGCGCCCTGGTGGCAGGTCCCTGCTCCCGGGGGAAGGGGAGGCCTTGAGGCAGCCGAGCCGCGGCCGTCCTTGGGACTCGCTCTTCACCGCGACTGCAGTGTCCTCCGGTCCTTAGTTGCCCATCAGGGGGGCGATGGGGACATGGGGACGATGGTATCAAGGTGATGAAGCGCTTCTGCTGACAACCAGCAGAAGTGTTAGCGCAGTAGCTACTCATGCTTCATTCTTTCTATACTTCACCTACTTTTTTTTTAACAAACTAGCACGCGTATCTCAGCATGCACACATAATGCAGATCGAGTTTTGTGTAGTTTCATCTTTTTCCACCTTTTTCACAGATACTCAATAGGTCAAAACATACAGTTGCTAGATGTAAGAAAAAGCTAGAGATAAATTCAGCGGTTCCTGTTGTCTTTTAAATCTCCACTGTCTCCCTCAGATGCTGGTGGCCATCATCAGCTGAAGTGTTTAATTGATGCATGGTCCCGCAGTACGTAAAGCACTGAGTTAGTTTGTGGACTAGTGGTTTATGTTGGGGCTAGCGCAAGTATTTCCGTGATTTCTAACCCTGCGATAGCGATACTACCCTGTATCCCCGCAATAAGGCTGGAGATGTGTGCTGTGCGTTGCCACGTACTGTCGAAAGGAACGTGACCCTTGAACTGCAAGCGGTCTTAAACGTCAATGCCTCGTTCTTTGAATTGCCAGATAAGGTAATTTATTGTAGCAAATTAGTTACCTTTCATTCTATATGTTTTATCTGATATGATGCATGCTTTATAGAGTCACCCTGTAGCTTGTTGTAGTAATTTGTGCTCTATAAATTCACTTGCGCTTATGATGGATCTACATAAATCACATAGTTGATTGTGTGGTGCCCTCTGCTGCCAGTACCCTGGAGTGAAGTCAAATGTACCTGTTTCCTAATAGGGTCATGGAAGAGAAGCTGTCAACTTCTCACTGAAAAATGTTTTGCAGGAATGCTCTTCCTGCAAACTTTGGGATCATGAACTTTGGCTTTAGTAAAAATTAAGCGTAGTGTTTCCAGGCTGTGTTGTTGAAGTAGTAGCCCGAATTGTAGCAGGAATGGGAAGCAATGCAATGTTGCCTTCCAAACTGGGCTCCTGCTGCTCCTGTCCTCCTCGCCGAGCAGGAGAGCAAAACCCTCATGTTTGTGGTTTTAACCCCCAGGCAGCTATGAAGCTGTCAAGGATTGCCAACTTCATGGTGTTTCTGGGAAAAACTCAGGAAGAGGGTGGTTTAGCAGACTTTTCGTGCAGCCAAAACGGGGTGGGGGAGAAGGGCTTGAGAAGAGTGAGAGGAAACCTTGCTGCTCTCTGCCAGCCAGAGATAAGTAGACCAACCAACTTATCACACTCCTGGGCAGAGATTTCTTTGGTCATGCCCTGGACCTTACTGTTTTGTTTGAGTTCTGGGACTTGGCTCCTTTCAGACCTTTTGGAGATGTCATGTTGTCAGTTGTATTTAACAGGCGCTTGTGAGCTAATTTAAAAGCAAACTTTGAAAAGCTTATCTTGCTAAGCACAGTGTAAAACGATTGGCATGTAAGCACTGAAGTCCAAGTGCTGGAGCTGAACAAACTTGTTTGAGTGACTTATTCCCAGTGTAGGCTACTCTAGATAAAGATGATTATTTCAGTGAGGTTGTGGAACAAGCAGTTTTTCCTGGGCCAGATAAAGTGTGGCGTAGCACTTCTCTTGATTAAGAAGGTGAGCTTAAGGGAAGGCCCGGTTTCTTTCCCCAGTAGAAGGGAAATACTGGTGGGATTCCACGTGAGTTTGGAGCACCCAAAGTGGCTAAACTGCCTTGCAGGTATGAAGTTCAAAGTCAGTTTTGGATTAGATGTTGATTAATAAAATGGAGGTTTTGGTTGTCTTCTGGGTCTCATTACTCCTTGTCGTGGTTGTGGCTGTAAGTTATATGGAGCTGAATGGACAAATGAGCTGTATTCTAGGTGTCTTATGCCACGTGAACCTAGAAGGGTGGTTTTACTGGCTGTTCTCAAGGGGGCTTATCTCCCTACCAAGGAGCAGATGCTCCTGTTATCAGACAAGTGGTTCCATTTTTAGCCATTCAAACACGCTCTGCTTGCAGTTTGAAAAAGCTGCAGTGATTAACTCCCTTCACTGAAGGAAGATTTTTAGTAGGAAGAGAACTTTTTTTGGCTCCTGACATCTGGACCACTTCCTAGATCACCAGTGAAAACCATAATCAGACAGTGATCTGTAAAGCTGTTTGCTTTTTCTGTGTAAGTATGGATCAAATGATGAGAGAGAGCAAGATTTATGAGCAACTGTGGTTATAAATTTCCTGTTAGATAGCTGCCATGCATTTGTCCAAATTGGTTGATAAACTAATGAAAAGTTTCCCTACCACCAGTGATAGTTTGTTGGTGAACTTAATCAGGAAAATGCTTTCTACCAGACTTTTAGCTATGCATTATCATCTTCCTGTTTAAATACAGTTGTGTGTCACTATAAAAAATAAAGGAACAGCAGTTAATATTCCTGTCACTCTTGTATTTGCTTAACCAACTGTAACTTTGCTTACATTGCTTAGGAGAAGATCCTGTTGAAGTTAAACATTGAGGAAATTGTTTTCTGGACGTAAAAGGTATCTGCATGCTACTCTGGTTTCTCTGTAACCTTTTCGTATACCAGGCAGCACAGATGAGTAGCCTTTAAAGATCTTCATGGAAAGTAAAAAGCTGGTGGAGAAGGTCAGGAGTTGGTAGGAGGTACTGCACTATGTGCTTGAGCTATCACTGGAAAAAATTTTGTGCTGCAAAAATTCATTTTGATCCAAAATATCTTTTTTTAAAAAAGTGTGCAACTGCTACAAAAACAGGTTTTTGAGTGTGCTAACTTGGTACTTTCTATCATCTTGAGTATAGTAGAGCTGTCATTTGTCGGCTTTTATGGGGTTCATCTTCACCAGAATGTGCTATACTGAGTTTTACAGTATAGTCTACTTCAGGGTGGCATAAATGCTTGTTTGAACAAAGTTATTGTGATCTTTACCATCGTAAGACTCTATAATAATTTCCGTGGTGTCCATCATGTTCATGTTTACCATGTTGTTAACTCTGTAGAGTAACCTCAGTAAGTTATGCTACTTTAGATCATTTGATAGCATAAATAATGTGTGATACATAGACACAGGGGCAGAGGTGGCTTTAGTAACCTTGTGTTTATGAAATCTTTTAATAGCAGTAGATAGGTACTCTCCAGATATATAACCTGAATATACGTGTAGATTTTCTTTTGGATTACCTTTACTAGAAAACTGGAGAGGATTTTCTTTCATAGCTGATTGGATTAAAAACAGACTAATCTGACGGGCTGTACTGGGATGGGAAGCAGACATTAATTATTATTTAAATAATTACTCAAATATTATTTAAATTTTACTTAAATCAGATGAAGATAGATTGAGTTAAAGCTGAATGGTTACTCTTTATTGACTTTGTATGTCTGTTCCTATTCTGGAATAAAATCCAGGAGTAGCCATTCAGCCCCAAATTTGCACTTTGTCTTAATCTGAGTGAATCTCCCAGACAGAAACACTTCAGTCAATCCTAATGAAGTTAGGCCATCCATGTATTCCCTGTAGGGATAACTTGGCCAGGAAATTCTCTGCTTCTAGAGAGAATTACAAAAATATTCTGGTTTGACTTCAGATTCTGGATAGCTACCAGTTTTTCAAGCAATCAGTGGGGATTATTAGCAGGGAACAAAATGTAAATCTGTTCATTGGATTTCAGAGACTTCTGAACAAATCCTAATGCTCAAGTCACTTTAAAGAGTGTAACAGTAAATGCGATGCTCTATTCCCTTATCCAGGGATAATACGGTCCCTCTCACCTCCCTTTCTGACTTTGAATTTTTCTGTTCTCAGTATGGACTGTCTTCCATCTTCTTCGACATGCCTAAACTTTCAAGTTACATTCTTAAAAGTCGATTTGTGGTTTTGCCTTCAGATCTGGCATGCTGCCTGTGACTCCTCAGAAAACAAGGAGCTAGAAAGTCTCACTTGTCCTGCTTTTGTTCCCCATGAAGCGCTGTGCTAATGCTGTCTTTCCTCTCGCTGTACCTGGCGCTGATGGTGACTCCTGCGGCGTTTTGTGCTACCCTGGCTGGGTGATGGGCAGGTAGCAAGGGTGGGGGTGTTTGTCTCCCCAGCTTTGTTAAGCGTGGAAGTAGTACTGCATATCAAATTATGGGTGGCCTGTCGGACTCTGCCTCTTCTGTTAGTTTTAAGAGGTCTGACAAATGATTGGAGAAAGCTAGCGATAACTAACTCAATAACGTAGTGCAGTAAGTCACCAGGAAGCCTCACCTTTTTTAAATGCTTGGGTAGAAAATTAGCTTCTCCTGTGTCTGATATCTGTCCTGTGTGCTCCCTAAAATACAGGAAATATGTCACTTGACATTTCTGCTTGTTGTTCATAAACTTGCTAAAGCTTTAAATCTCAGTGTCAAAGAAGGGAGGTCTGCCATCTTTTGGTCCTTAAATTTGCTTTTCTTTCTAAATAATTAGCTCTTTTCCTTGCCCTTTTGCAGTTGCTTGCCTTTCTCTAATCTTAGCTCGAGGCTTAAAAGAGCTCTCCGCAGCATATATCTATAATTAAGGCTTTTTAACCACGGTTACAGTAGAGTGGAAGCAGTGCCCAAGCGCTGTCAATATCTAGGGAAAAAGTTTCCTTTAGTGAAAAAGCTACTGATTTGATTATAACTGAACTCTCTGCTATTCCACTCACGAGGTTCCCTAGAATACTACCTCATGCCTTTCCACTTTGCCAAGTTGCCTTTTTGAGGTTGATGACCGTTAATGGCATGTATTCTGTAGCTCACAAGAGGAAAAAAAGATTCTGATTTTATTTATTCTGCCTGCCATTTTCTTGGGAACACAAGCTGCCAGCTATTATGAGTGGTGTCCCTCGTTAGTATGTTCAGAAAGCTTGAGGTCTGAGATCAGATTCGGTTCCAAGGTCTGACTTTTGGGGCTTGCCTATGCAAAGTCGCAGTAACTTAATGAAAGTTGTGCTTTAGTTAGCCGTACCAAAGGTTGTGTAGATGTGGCATTCAGCAGGCTTTCCTCTTTTGGAAATTGTGGTGTAAGCACACAAACATGTTCCCACCAGGGTAAGCCAGGGAGTGAAATCCCTCCCTTAGCCGCAAGGCCTCCAAGAGCACATAGGCTACCATGGATAAGAGCACGCTTGTGGGCAGTTAATAAATAGTAGCTGGGGGGGCTTAAAATTTGCACCCTATAGAACGTGGTCTGTGTTTCCATAGGCTCTGCTTTTCTGTATTGTTGAGCCATGCTGAAGTGACAAGCAGTTAAACGTGTTAAGGGTTTAAAATGGAAGACCCAGTTTCAGTGGGTTGGTGTGACTTTCTCCTGTGGGAACAGTGATTCTTTCCTCAGCCAGAAATAGAAAGCAGAGGAAGGGGGATGGAGTCAGCAAGGGCTTCAAAGCACAGTGATGCCCAGCCTGGTGGAGAAGGTCACTCTTCATGCTTAATCAGGGACTGTGTCTTTCCCTCTCAACCTCTTATTAATCTTCCAACTATAATACTTTCTTCCTGATTAGCACCACAAGTAGCAGAAAGCAACTTCTAAAAGCTGTCTTTCAAAACAGTGAGTGCTGACGTCCATCCCTGTTTTGCAGAGGTAACTAATTTCTGCTCGAAATGTCTCCCCTCAACACTTGCATGTATTTCTTGCATGTCAGGCTTAGCTGATGTGGCAGTGATCTGATGCATTTCCCTGCTGTAGCTTTCAAATGCAGAACTTGAGCTCTTTCCTCTATTAGGAGGCTCACAGAATGAGTGCCAAAGTCAAAATTCCAAAAAAGCATTTCAGAGGATTTTGCTCAATGCATGGAAACAGCAGCTGTTCTCTGAAACACTTAATGCCTGGCCAAGGGGATAAATTTAAAACAAATGTTGAAGGGTTTTTTTTCCAAATAGAAATAGTTGAACTTGCATCTTCTGAAACTTGAATGTCTGTAAATAAACCCTGCCTGCCTGCTGCAGGGCTCGCACTCCCTAATAAAAACAAGGGAACTGCAGAATAACGGTAGATGATAGTCTGTCTCCTGCAAGAACTTTATGGTTGAGTGAAATCTACCTTCTCACCTGACTACTCTGCCTTTCCAAAAATCTGACTAGACTGAAGCTTTCTTTGTTGGTCAAAGTCTGGTTGTGTTTTAGGGCTTTCTATAGGAGCATATGTGGAAGCACTATCAGCTGTCCCTCCTGCATGTGGAGCTGCTTTCCTTCTGCCTTTTTGAACAATTGCTTTTACAGGGTTGAGCTGTTATGAGAAGTTCTGCTCTGCCTGATCTCTAGAGCCTGAAATGCTATGCCTGCTGTTATAGGTGCAAGCTAAGGTGACTTTTCAAAGGAAAGTCACTCCCTTTTTCATCATCGTTGCTTATGTTTACACAAGAAGATCTGAACACTTAAAATCTCTAATATCCAGTCTTGTTTATCTAGTGACAGCGTAGGCTTGTCGTTGTATAAATTATCTTTACTTGTGTTCAAATTCATTTTGGAAGTTACTTTTACTTAGTTCATGATACCAGCAACAAAACAATTTTTCTCCATGATGCTAAAAAAAAGGTAGTTTGTTCTTTCTTGAGCATACCTAATGTTTCTCACCCTTCAGGTGAAGTCTTGAAGAGAAATATTTTCCTGAGTCCTAGTAAGCATGAGCTGTTGCTTGTTAAGTAAAACTCAGGTGAAACCAAGTTGGAGTATTCTTAGCATTTAGACCAAAGTTTTCAAAGATGTCTTAGTGTATGATGTTTCTTTGAAAATCAGAGTCTTAGTGACTTTGATCTAGGGTACGATACCAAAATACTCACAGCCAAGTCTGGCATCCCATAAGATTGTCTGGGTTTATTCTTTTTTGTTCCTTTTTTAAAAGAACGAGCAGCTCCTTCACTTCTGCTCAGGCTAACTTTAATCTTAACTTTGCTTTCTTGAAAGTGGCTCTCTTTAGAGACAGTACTTTCAGTTCAGATAAATAAAAGCAAAACATATTAGCTTGCTAAAGAAAATCAGAACTCCAAAAGCTACATAAATATAGACGTAGCTCTGTTGTAAAGGTCTTCAGTTAGACAATATATATATTCTATAACTATTCTGTAGAATAAGAGACCTCCTATAACGGTACAGGAGGTCTCTTAAATTTAGCCAGTCAGTTCATGTTAGCCACTGCTTTACAGGATTATTCTGTAATTCTAAAAAGGGAGACCCTGTGATTATATTCCGTTGTCTTTTTTGCTTTCCAGGTAATATATTTGCCAGGGTTTAGTTTGCAGTATCCAAGTAATAAAGAATAACCCTTTTGTTTCACTTCTGCATATGTTAATTTGCTGATCCACCAAACACTTTGGACTCCCACTTCTGTCTCATTCTCAGGCTGCATCTTGATGCATTGGAAATACTTTAAACTCCTATCGATGTTTTTTTTGCTGTAGCATGTTACCTAATTATTTTGCGGCTGTGTTGGAAACTGATTCAAGGAACTGAACTAGCTTAAAAAAAAAACTTTTCAGAAAGCAGTATCTATTCCCAGGTCTTGTTCACAGTGGCAAAGAAGTCATGTTGGCACAATTAAAGTGTTTACAATGAGATTTCCCAAAATTATTTTCCCTGGCTGGTATGGAGGGCATGGAAGTAACCTATAAAAACAGCTGCAGAGTATTGGAAGACTTGGGATTTCAATACAGAAACTAACAAAAGGATATTTGGATATATTTATAGAGACCAGAGGACTGTAAAAATGTTTATTATTGCTACTGTTTTTCTACTATTGCTGCTGATCCTTTGTAAAGATGGAAGGGAGGTCAGCCTGTAAGGAGTAAATTGTCCCAGCAATTGCAGCATACAGTATTTCTTCACTCTTCCTTTATTCGTCTAAACCTGCTATGTTTTTTTGAATTCAGGATGCACTGAGGAATAAATGAGTTTCATAAAATAGCTGACTTCCAGCATGAGCAGTTTCAGCTACAGAAAAAGGTACTACTAAAGCTGGAAGAATGGGCTGTGGCGTTGAAAGCACTAATGCACTGGGCCCAGCTCTTCACAGCGAATCTCTTGGCTTAGGCGATCTCTAGTCTTCAGAGTCTGCATCAGTTGTGTTGGACTTTGTGGAAGGAGCTGTGAAATTACGGCAAACATGGATCTCCTTTGGAGAGAAGCAGAAGAGGGGAATTGCTGAGCTTAGCTGAGCCTATGCACGGTAATTATATATCTTGTAGTGAAACCTGGCCAATACTTTCTGTAGTGCATTTAGCATGTGCAAAAGCTGCCTCTCCACTACTCCAAGAAGTTACGATTTATCAAAATATCCAAGACAAAAGTGCATATAAGAATTAAAGGTGGCTTTGCACAAATACTGTTAGTGGAACCATTCTTTGTCATGACTTCTGTCATTGTTGCTTGTAGTACAGATGTTTTTAAATGTATTATGAAGAATATCAAATGTTTACCATTCCTGTAACTGAGGCTTTCAAACAACTCTGTTACAAAATCAGTCTTCTGTCTCAATTCACAGGATTCCTGTTTTCTGGCACAGGTAGGCAGTGCTCTGACAGGACCGGGATGGATCATCTGCTTTCTCCTCCCGTGGCAGCAGATGCAGGTACTTCTTTCAAGGAGCCTTCCCTGTGGGGTCTCTTGATGTACCTGAGATGCTGCCGTCCTCTTGGACCATGTTTGGTGTTCTGCCATCCCACCTGAGCAAAGACACGTCTCTTCAGGGTCTTAAGCTTGCCTGGTTTTAGCTTGTCTCTCCAGTGGTCTTGGCAGATGTCTGGTGGGGAGAAGGCCTTTACTTGACCAGGGGATGGAGGCTGAGGATTTCTTTCCTTAGTAGTGTTACCAGATGCACATACAGTCTCCACCGCTGCCTCCCCCCCCCCCCCCCAAAAAAAAAAAAGAGCAACAGTGCTGCTGGTACATACAGCTTAAAACTTCTTCAGTTAAAGTCACAATAATTGATTGCAGGGAAAGTCATTTCTCCTGTTCTTCCCCTTGTGTACTTCTAAACACGATAAGCCACATACTCCATCACTTTAACTTAAACTAATTCTTAAATTCAGATTTCTTACGGATCTGCAGAACACGTGACAGGAGCAGCAGTGGAGCCTAGTTAGCTAGCTCAGAAGACTACTGCTTTTTCCAGGATCTAATGTAAATTTACTGTCTATAACTGAGTTAGTTTTTTTGCAACTGCAGTCTCTTAGCTGACTCCGTGGGGAGATTTCCCCATTCCGCCTAGGTTTGTTTCTGATCCTCAGATTCTGCTTGTGCTCTGTGAATGGGCGTGTGGGAGACTGGATAAGTCTTATCTGAAACACATGAAGGTGCTACTTGTATCGTCCTTGATCTCAATTGCTGCAGACTGCCTGTGTATAAAAGATAATAGGTTGTCTTTCAGCGTAGTTCCATGTTTTCTGCAAGTATGAACTTGGGCCAGCAGACTACAGAAAGAGTCGTTGGCAAAGCCAGTGAAAATCTAACAAGGAAGTGTCTCGAACCTCCCATCTGTGCCAAGATCTTTTTCCTTGCATTTTGGCCAAAGCTGTTATCAGCACAGAATAATACTGGTTATGGTGGGTGAAAGGCTTCCTCAAGTTCTGGAAAAAGTAATGTGCTTGTGGCTTTCCAAGTGCTGATATTTTATAACAAGAGGCTGCTCATAGTAGAAATGTGTCTGAGAGGGAGCTGCAAATTAATGCACATGAGGAGAGAGCCCTGGCACTGCAGATAAATCAGCTAGGCTTTGTCAGTCGTGCAAGAGAACTCAAATATTGGCTTAACCTGAAAATGTTAAATGAAATATAAAACTTCAGATTTTATCTCTGGATATTTGGAAAAAATAACAAGTCATCTGAAAACTCCTTTTTTAATTTATTTCTAGAGGGTATGAGTTTTCCTGCCTAATACGGTGAAGACTATTTTTTATAGTCCTTGAAAACAGAACCTGACAGACAGTATTTGCTAGTGCTTATATTGCTCTGGTGGCACTGCTTCTTTTTAAAGCACGCCAGAGGAAATGCTCTGTGCTGGAACATATGGTAGCGATTAGTGGGACCAGTGCTGCAGGATAAAATGGGAGAAATATGGTTGTGTGTAGAAAAAGCTGAACGGACAAAACGTAAGGAATGTAGTGGTTTAAGGATTGGTTTTAAAGTAGGAAAGGAATACAGTTGTTTTAAGGTAAGGTTAGGGTTATCTGTGGCGAACTAATGTGCTTTCTTGCAAATCAGTTCAGGTTTACATGAGCAGACAACTCAAACACACCTTTCTGTGCATGTTTCCGGTAGTTTCCCCTTCATTCAGAAAACTGTTTTTTGCCCTTTACATCTGTCACGGTGTATATGATGGAGGTGTTTGGTGTTTGCATACTGTGTCTATGTCAGGGTGAATAGAAAGCCCTAAAAGCGAGGACCTTAAGTACCTAACTCCTTTTGGGGATTTAGGCCTAAGTGGGCTAAGGGACCGAGAGCGATCCTCGGAAACCAGCAATCCTCTCCGAGCGGGGAGTTCGCCGTTTCGGAGCTCTGGCCGCTGCAGTCCTGCCTCTGCGCAGCGCGGGGCTCGGCGGCTCTTGCCTCGCTCTCGTCCATGACCCGCCACGGTCCCCAGGGACGCCCGGGCTAGAGCGTGTTCGTCTGACCCAGGTGCCCACGAGTCACGCGGGACCCTGTTTACTTTGTGTGGTGGGGGAGGAAGAGGATGGTGCCGTGCTAGCCTGTGGCCTAACAGAGCTGAGGAAATGGGAGACGTGGGGTCGGGTCCGTCCCGAGCGCGCGCTCGCTCGCTAGCAGTGCACCTCGTGCGCTCTGCTGGGATGGCCTCGGTGTGCCCTCCGCTGAGGCCGGGACGGGGTGCGGAAGAGGACGGCGCCTTTTTTTTACAGCTTCTAATTTCTGTCTGGCCCTGTTGGCGATTAGGGCACGGACTTGAGAGAGCTCCTGCCCCTTCTGCAATGTCTGTCGATGGCTTTTATTCGGTGTCTCCGTGGTGTAGCTACAGCACTCTCCTTGGAAGCAAGCAGGTGACTTCACCCCCTGCTCCGGCCATGCTTCTCCCGGTAACCCCTCTTCTGGGCTTCGGAAAGGCGCAGCCCAGGCGTCAAAGCCCAGGAATGGGGAGGGACGCTCGAGTCTTTGGAGACGCAGGGGCCGCCTTGTAGGTAAGGGCCGTGTGCTGAAGCTCTGGGGAAAGGTGAGGCACAAAACCTTCCATCTCGTGCTGTTGTTGTGTGTGTGATCCTGAAGGCGCCTGCGGGCCCTGCTCAGGGCTGCCGCCCCGCTGCGGGCGTTGCGGACCCCGAGGGGCGAGGTGCCCCGCGCTGCCATGTCCAGGCTCCCCGTGGGCTGAGCCCTCGGCGTCGCGGGCGTAGCTCGCTCAGGTGCCGCACCAGGTGTTCTCCTTCCACACCCTGCTCCGCGGGTGGCGTCAGCTGTGTCGGCGAACGCCTGAATTTTTCTGCTCCATATGAATAGGAGCGAAAAGAGAATGCCCTGCTCCCTCTATCACAGTTGATCTCTGTATTTGAACTTTGGCAGGGTTTGTTTACAAAAATTGCTTGTTTTCGCCTCTGAAATCTTTCTGGCAGAGGAACTCAATACACCTTGGATTAAAAGAATCATGCGTGGTTAGAGAAGCCAGAGGACTAGAAAAGAGTGCGTCACACTTCTATGTAACATTATCCTTCTAGTACTGCAAGTCTAAAAATTAGACTTTATTTTTGTGGAGTGGACATTTGATCGCTATTAATGTTTTTAAAAAGAATGCAAGAAGCTAAGTTATTTCCAATTAAATCCGAGTTGCAAAATTGTTCTGTCTTGACCTCACTACCACTGTGACTTACCTGTCTTCCCCTTTTTTTGTGCAGAAATTTTTTCCCACGCTTAGCAGATTTTAAAGCTACTTTAGGTCTATTTTTGTGCTAGCCTATAACATTCTTGCTTCTGCGTAACTCTTGAGATAATTAGAAAAATAGAATTAAATTCTCTGGGCCCGTTAAGGGAAAGTGGCTTCATGAGAATTGATTTGTATTTCTGTAGCACGCAGGAGGCTGTCAGAAATCTGTAAGGAAAAAGTAGAACACCCAAAGGAAAAATGCTTCTCATAAAGTAGCATTGCTTTAAAGTACATTTATTTTTCTTCCCCTATAGTTGTTCTATAAAAAGTGCCTTAAAAACCAGCTTATGTGCTGGGACCTGTACCAAAAAAGCAGCTTCCCAGGAGTACAATAATTTGACTTTATACAGTGTCACAAGAACTCCGTGGCTTTCTGAAAGGGACAGCTGGATTTTCCTTGGTGACTGAACCCAGTGTTTAAAGATCTTAGGCATTTTCAGTTTTCTGATGTGCAGAGTGTCTCTAGCTTTTGTAATTGCTTTATCCTTAAATCTTCTGGCTCAAATGAGATTCCTGGTTCTGGTTTCTTCTTCCTTTGCTTGTCAGAGTTGTAAAAGGATCTGACTTTAGATCCTTGACTTCTTTTGTCCCCTTTTTTTGTTCTTTACAATTGTTAGAGGTCTAAACGTTTAAGAGGAGCCCTGGCTTACCTCGTTTATGAGTCATACCTTCACAATAACAGTGTGTCTTCAGCAAAATGTTTTTAAGCTCATTGAAGTTGGATTCATTAGTGATGAGTTCACATGGGTTTTTGGCTGTATCTGCAGGTATAGGTGTATGTTGGAAGGGGGTGGTGTTGGATTTCTTTTTTTTTTTTTTTATCAGAGCTATGCATACAAGTGACTCTTCCAAAGGTTGCTGTTCCTGGGAGCAAAGGAAAGGTAATGGCTTTGACCAGAAGATCAGCAGGGAGGCACTGTATTTATCCCTCCTCTTCTAGTGGTAGTTCATTGAAACTAAGATATTTGTGCGTCTTGCTCATGAAGTATCTTGTGCATTGTTAAGGCAAACCTGTGTGTATACTCCAGCGATCTCCTCCATCTGGAAAGATGGAAAAGAATACCAGAGAAAATTTCTTCTATTTACAGACTTTGTCACCTTAACATGAATGAGCATGGGCATGTGCTCAGTGCTGCTGGATTATGCAGTTAAGATGCTGTTCTCCTTCTGGTTTTCTAAAAGAGAACAGTGTGTAAAGCATCGCTAATTCACCATGTATATAATCTGTTCTTGATTGTGTGGTATGTACAGTCAGTGAGAAGGGTTAGGAATTCAATAAAGATGAGAT
The DNA here is from genome assembly GCF_036417845.1 of Apteryx mantelli. Lineage (NCBI taxonomy): Eukaryota > Metazoa > Chordata > Aves > Apterygiformes > Apterygidae > Apteryx > Apteryx mantelli. The sequence continues at coordinate 12,065,346 of NC_089991.1, read as the reverse complement.
CAGTTCATGCACCTGGGTTTTGTTTCAAATCACTGAGTGCAAAGCTGCCAAAGCCTGTAAAAACCCTCAGCCTAAAGTGAGGAAGCTGATTAGTGAAGACGACCCCTGAAAGCTGCTTGGTTATAGAGAACTCTTAACATTTAATGAAATATAATCCATGGCTTTAATTGCATGTCTGGGCTTGTGAATTTAACATTGACTCTTAGCAATTCTTCTTAATATCTAAATGGTGCTAAACTCTCTATGTAACAAGGAATCTCTCTCCAAAAGATCTTAAGACATGTACTGATTCTTGAAAAAGCAGAGAGGGAGAGGCAACAGTTGCAACGATATCTGAAGCTTCTAAGTTTTTAAGTTTCTTTTGTGGTTCAGAGCAATCGTGGCTTTTGGTTATGTTACGAAAATTGCTTCCTTGTTAGTCTGCAGAATGGCGTGGACAACCTATGGCGAGTATGCAAGAGATGACTGTGATCTGCAGCCAGAATGGTGGAAGCATTAAACAGTGCTCTACAGCAAAAGAGCTGCAGAACAACTTTCCAAAAGAACTTATTGTCACTCAACCAGTAGCCACAAATGCTGGCTTGTATTCCCAGGACGCTGAATGTTTGAGAAAGTGGCATAGTTATCAATGGGAGTTAGTCAAGAGTTAACTTAGGTAAATAGGTGAGATAATTTTAGGTAAATGTAACCTCTGGGATATAGCTGTGTGCCCAGTCTGAAATGGGGTGCTAGTTTAGTGATTCTTGCCCTTGGTGGTGGTTTACATACAAGTCCAAAATAGGCCAGTAACAGAGCTGAAATAACTTTTGCCAGTTCCCTATTCATCGATCGCTGGAGATGAGTGCCCCTCGCCCACTGCGTAGGCTGTTGTGGGAATGGGACTGAATGCACTTTTCTGGAGCAGTGGACTTTAAGGTGAAGAGGAAAATAATATCCCTTTCTTCGTCTTGTCCTTAGCCAACATCCAATCCCAAACCAAGCTGGCAAAAAGGGCTGCGTTTGGAAGAAGACTTGGCAGTAGCACTAGCAAGGCTGGCAGTTTTGTCGTGCTAGACAGCTGGCATCCTGTGGATCTGACACAGTGTTTGACATCACCATTAATCTATGTTAATGGAATTGTCTAAGTGGCCTTAATTTTTCCTTTTGAAGTTGGTGAGGTGGGGAGTTCGAGCCAGGGTGCCTGGATGTGCACTCCCCAGGCTCTAATCCAGCACCGTGGTGGGGACTAACTTTCACCACAGGAGGTTAATGCACAGCTGAGGCTGGAAGCACTTATGCTAAAGCCGCAGTCTTGGAGGCATCCTCTCCTGCTGTCATGTGCTAGAGCAGCTTTGGTTTCTCTCGTGGTCTTCAGCTTAAGATTGAAAGAAAATGTCTATCATGTGAACACTCTTCTCTTGTATATATTGCAGAAACTGGAAGAGTAGCACTGAGGAAATGTTAAGGTGTTTTGTTGTTGTTATAGTGCAATTTAGCATCTAGGAACAGAGCGGCACCAGAGTGATGGGCAGCTTTGCTTTGAGCAACTGCTGGTGAACAGTGGCAGTTATTTGAAGACCATCCAGAAAGAGAAAAGGTCTCTTCTCTGCTCCAGTTTTCAGTGCTACATTTTTTTTTTCTTTCTATTGATGGAAAAGTATCTGCTGTACTTCAGAAAGTTATAGTTGAAGTTATAAAACCACCCCAGCAGGGTATAATCTACTCAAAGTAATCTCTGAGGAACTGCACATACTCGATAAACAGACCATTTTCAAGGGGGGGCATAAGCCTTCTCTAAAGAGTGAAGGAAAGTTTGTTGGTATCCAGACAAAGACCCTTTGGCCATCTAGACTTGACTTGATACTGTTTGCTGCTTGCTTGCCAGTGAGAAGGTGCTGTCTGAGCTGTGGATATAACGTGCTCTGCAACATATTTTAGTAGCACATAAGCTCCCTTGACCTAATTCGCTTACTTTTTTAGTGGGGCCTGGATTAGTAGTGGCTTGCCAGTGTAAAAGTAAGCAGCAGTTAATGCTTCTAAGTCAAGTCCTGTAAGACTGATTTGGGTAATGTCAGCTCTGTGGGAAAATACAGCAAACTCCTTGAATATATGTGATAAAGGGTAGGCAGGGGTGATCCTGGTGCCAAATACTGACGTGGTGGACTGGCACATTGCATGCAAAGAGCTGGATTGCGTGGGCTGCTTCTGACTTGCTTTCCTTCTCTAAGCCAGGGCTGATCCCAGCTCGTAGCCAGGGCAAGCTTCCCTGGGAGCCTTAACGCATTCCACAGGATTCCAGATTATTCTGAAAATACTTTCTAAATGCTGTCTTAATTAAAGATTTCTTTAAGTCAGAATTAAGTTATTAAAATGTTCCAGGCATTTTCTAGGAGACTTTGAAAGCTGGCTGTACATTCCTTTCAGAGTTGATCTATTGCCTGTGAAGAGTTGCGAGTAATATTGTGCTGCTTGTGGGTTACAGATAAGTTTAAATGAAGTGTGGTTTTGTTTTTTTTTTCTTGCAGCAGTTTGCCTTTTTGTGAACTGACATTGCCATTAAGTCACTCTTCAGGATTTTGCAGTGGTCTAGTTGTGGTCCTTTAGCAGTAATGGAAAAGGTGTCTAGTGTTCCACAGAGGGTGTTTCCAAAATCCCTCGGTACGTCAGACTAGATAGTGCTGCGTAAGACAGTGCAACACATAGACTAACAGCTGTTTAAAATGCTTTTCTGCACAGCCTGTGGCTGTTTCTAAAACACTCAGTGATGATGCATGATACTTTACAAAAAAATTGCATTATGTGGAGTTCTTGGCAGCCCATGCAGCTGTGGTGCTACAAATTTAATATGCTGTTTAGGTGATTTGAAAAAAAAACAAGTGCTTAAGAGACTTGCCATTGAAAACGAGCTGTGCTGTCCTTGGCCCATCTCTATTAGGATCAGTGAAAAGAGGGGGTTCTCTCCCATTATGAATAATGGTTAGAGCCGGGAGCCTAAGCAGCATGGTGATTTTTTTATATCTTAACATGCATACCTGTATGGGTCGAGTGTTTTATTGGACTGTGCTGCTGTTCTGTGGATTTTTCAGTTAGGGTTTTAGGATTTTAAAAGCATACTCCAACTGGCTGTATTCTGTATACCCAACTTTCTTGACCCTACAAACTATATACCAAACTCTGAAAGCTGCAAGCCAGTATGGCAGAGCTGTGAAGACAGGTAGTTTGCTGATCAGAAGTGATTGGCTCACTTGTGTCTCCGCAGCAAAACGTGGCTGGATTGGCATGCAGTCACATCTCACCAACCCTGCTTCTGCAGCTGGGATGGTAAAACCACTCAGCAGCCCTTCCCAGCACAGTCCTCTTGCTAGCCATATCCAGAAGCTCTAGCACAGAAGCAGTGTTTGAGCAGCAGTTCAGCGTATCAGGTCAGATACACGGTGGGTTCAAGCTCTTGGACTACTGTAGGCTGTCAGCCTTGGTTCCTGGCTGCAGGGAGAAGAGATGGTTTGTAGACAGAAAGCATCCCTTGGTGCTGAAACGAAGGTGCTGATAGATCAGCAACTGCAATTTGGTCTTTGTAGTCTGTTACCGAAAAGGCTGTGTATCAGAGAGAGGTCAAGTTCAGTGACAGTATAACAGCATTCTTAGCTTAAAAGCAGTGTAAGAGCGCTTTGGGTCTACTGTATTTCCAAACCTATGTTATAGATAATTATGTTCTCTTTTGCATTTTAAAGGTGATTTTAAAGAGCTAATAATCCTTTGTGTTCTGAAACAAGGATGGGCGGCAATTCTCACAGTGCAAACAAGAGCTTCACACTGAGGTCAAACACTAAGCAGCAAAGGTAATTATAAGCGAGTGCATTAATCTATATGCAGCTGAGGAAAAATGTTGCTCTCTTTGGAGAGCAGGGTATAACAGGACTGTTCAAATACATCTCCCTTAAGTTTCCCAGGAGATGTGAACCCAAACTGTTGTGTTCAGCCTCTCTGTCACTGTATTTGATAAATTCCTTTGTAAAACTTCTAACCTGGAGGAGTCGGTTCTTAGCTCTAGCCTTGCTCCCCTGTTCCTGCTGTGTTCTTGAAAGCATTCTGCAAATTTGCCTTGCTTGTGAAACATGCTTCCTCCAGAGCAGCATGAGTGGAAGGAGGTTTAGGGCTGCTTATATTAAAAAGGCGTAATGGTTTGAGAGCTGTGTGACAGTTGCTTGTCTCTGACCAACAGAAGAACAGACATTGGGAAGGTGAGAAAGGGGAGAGGTTAACATGGTTCTTGCACCATTTTGCTGCTGTCTGAAGCAAAAGTTGTATTTATTTTGAGGAGTTCGCCCAGCAGTGTTTCCTTCTCCTGGTTCTTTCCCTCTGAATCTGGGTGGTGGCCTGGCCTCAAGAACGTGGGGCTCTTCTGTGGACAGGCCGTGGGCTTGTGCTGAGAGCTTGCCATTTGCACTGGTTGCCCACACTGGCTGCTGGTTAGGCAAGTTATATCGGTTGGATCAGCCTTTACATGCAGGGAATGCCTGTTTGGGCCAGGGGGAGGAGGGCAGCCAAGGCAAAGGGAACTGCTGGGAACTGCTGAAATAGCACAAGGTTTCCAGAATGTAGGCTTTCCCTTGAGTAGTCTCTAAAGCCAAAACCTTGGAAGGCTTGACAGACAGACAGACAGATGGACAGTAATTTGGGATGAATAAACTCTGCAGATTAGGCAAAACAGACTGAGCAGGTGGAGGATGAAAGCTCCTACAGAAACCCTGTAGGGGAAGGGAGGGTCCCTTCCAGCGTGCCTCTCGGCAGCGCGTTGCGGGTGCAGTGCTGCAACCTCGTCCCTGCTCCCCTGTACCGCTGGGAGCAAACCAGCAGCCCCGCAGTCTCAACTGCACCCGTGGCACGAGGCGCTGTGCTTTTGCTATCTCGGTGTTCGCATACCTTATAGCTGAGTGGTGCACGTACCTTGAGCCTGTGGAACAGGAAAGCTGTATCACCTCATGTTTGGATGGTTCCCAGAAGAAATGGGAGGCTTGAGTTAAAATTCATTTTCTGACTCATTTAAAATCCCTGCTATCATTTTATCTTAACCTGAATCGGTAAGCCAGTATTGATTTGAGATAGAGTTTAAATTTAAACACCATAATGTAAGTTACCCTTGGGCAGGGGGAGATGGATCATCTTGTGCACCCGTAATGGTGGTATCCTGGATAAAACAATCACGGGAAGCAGGTTTCTGGGGGAGCAGGAGAAGGAGGTGTTCTGGGTAGAGCACTCCGATAGGAGAATTTCTGGAGCTTAGGCCTCTTACTGGAAAGATTTTGGATGTGAGACCTGCAGGATCAAAACCAGGTGGATTATGGGAACTGGAAGTGCTTTTTTTTTATGTTTTAAAAAGCCCAAGAAGTCCAATTAGTAGAATTCAGTTCATGGGACTTTAAAAATTAATGGTAAGTTGTCTTATAAAATATAGATCACTTGAGACTAAACTAAGAGCAGGCATATGGTTTTGATTTTTTTTTCCTTCAAACACTGGCACAGTACTAATGCCAGACAAGTTTATTTTCCTGATGCATTATAACCATCTGCAGATGTTTTAGATGTTATCACTTCTAAATGGGCTTTGACAAATGTCTCCTGGAAACCAGCAGCTCTAAATATTACATGCAGTGTATTCGAAGAAAAGTTGAAAATAAAGTTTTGGGAAATAAATGTTCAGTGTCTGAATCCAGAAAACTTGCTTTCTGCCTTTTTCCAGGGATTTGATAGCTGAAAACATTCTTTTGCGAGACCTACACAGATGTTAGTAAGGACTGTTAAGGACACTAGGACAAATATTGCCATGGATGGTCTTACAGAGTATGCTATTTACTGGTCCTCTGTAGCTAATAGTGGAAGATGGACATTTCCTTGGTAGAGCACTACCAGATATATCCAAACACTGAAATGAGATTTGTAATAGGTATGCAACTTTTCAGCACTAGGGCAAAAATTTAGAAATATCCATTTAAATATATGGAAACATTGAGTTTTGTGCACCAGTGACAATGATATGGCCCTCTGCTACAGGATTTTTGTAATGTTACAACTATTCTGCTCAGGATTAAGATAAAGGATTTTAAATAAAGATTTTTCAGTACTTGTTTGTCTGTGCTTCATTGCTTTGAAATGAACACTTGCCCAGAAGGGCCTTTTCATATGGGATGCAAGATGTTGTTTGCATGTTCAAGTGTATGGCACTGGGGGGAAGAGGGACTATATGGTTACAGACGTGCATGTGAAGTTTGAGATGAACGTGGAATAAATAGCTCTTTGGTTGTGTATAAACAAGCAGGAAGCACTGAAACTGTAAGATTTAAGATAGCTGTTTGTTGGAAATGTGGTGAGTTAAGCCCTGATTCTTCCAAGTGTGAATTTGACCACTACTGGGACAGGATGAAACTTTCTAGGAATTGCATCATGTGTCCTTTTAAAATTCAGACAGCTCGACTCACGACTGCATAATCCATTCATTTTTCCATAGCGTGGGAGAGAGAGGGGAAATTCATAGGCTTAGCTGTAGACACCTCATTACAATGTGATTCAGTACTTAGCAGCCTGTGTTCTCAGTCTGGTCAATCCAGAAGGAAGGAAAGAGGTGTCCTTAAAGGACAATCCAAGTGCCTAAAAGTTAGATGCTTAAACAAGGTAGTAGAAATACCCCTTAGACAGTGAGGTTCCAAATGGGTAACACATTGTTTATGGATTTAATTATTTATTCTTAGTAGTTCCTCAAGTAATGGTGGTCATAATTCTGTGATGTTGTGGAGGAGAGGGGAAGTTGCCAGAAGCTTTTCTGGAAAGTTTGAAAAGGAAGTAGGGATTGAGCATTATCAATAGCTTTCTGTGCTTTCTTCTTTTATTTGTGAAAGGCATGTCAGAACAAAGTACGTACGTGGTTAACGATGTATCTGATTTGTATAGCACAAGGTAAGCAAAGGGAATCTGCCTGCTCATCCATCTTACCCCTAAAGAGCCTTCTTGCAGCTTTGGACCAGTTTAAATATAAGCCAGCTTGTGCTCATAGAAAACCCTGGAGTCTGCCTGGCACTGGGGGCCAATTCCAGGAGAAGATTAGAGGTGGCAAGCATTAGTGGGTAACTACTTGAGCAGGGGCCTTGCTGCTCGCTCAGAGAAACATGGCACACTGCCCTGCAGCAGGGAGCCGAATCAGGCGAATGCAAGTCTAATGATTTGGATTTTGCTACTTCACATTAGTGTTTAAAACTGCTTAGGCATAATCCTCCTAGCAAATCTCTCCGTGCTTTGAGATGGCAAATGTTCACTGTTGCACACTGATTTTTAAGTATGAACTGGTTATGCTGAATTCTTTTGCAGCTGAACAAAGGCACTCACTGATGCCTGGCAAAGAGGAGAAGTTTTCTTTGCTTGATTTTGTTTGTACAGGAGCATAAAATGCTTCTTTGTATTGGTGGGCTATAACAAATGAAACATTCAGCCGAAGGTTGGGTTTTGATGCTTTCCAGTAGTGTAGTGACAGTGTTAAATATGAATATCAAATACTGTGGGCAGGGAGAGGGATTCTGCTGACTGCAGGCTGCTGTAGAGCTACTGGTTATGTGCACTTAGTTGGACATGTTTTTTTGTCTTACTAAGCATTATTGAGAAAATTTAAGTTGAAAGTTACTGCTCATAGCATGTACCTTTTCTCAGTGGTTGCTTACCTGAACCACAAAGATGCTTTGAGCATCCCAGTTTATCCTGAGTGTTTTGACCTGTCTTCGTCTGTATTTACTTCACGATTCAGTATTTGCATAACAAAACCATGTAATCCCTGTGGGATGTAATAGGTGTACATGATGCATTCAGATGTGAAAAACTCTCCCCTTTTGAGAAGGCAGAAGCAAGATGATAGCTTGAAAGGAAAAAGCATAGATATCTGACTTGTACCTTTAGTAGCTACCTCAGTAACTTCTGTAAAACAGCTCTACAGGAAAAACGTTTAGAAACTCATTTTGTCCAGTTGAGATATGGTAAGGGAAGACTGTACCTTGTAAAATAAGCATGGAAACTTGGAAACTTTTCTTTTATCCTGGCAAGTTTCTGTAGCAGTGGTAACCAGCAGAAACGTTGGACTGTAGGCAGTCTACATCATGCTCTGCTGTAAATTTAAAGCAGCATGAAATGCAAGTAGCACAGCTGTGGTGTTTGAAGCCAAGCTTGATACCTGTCTGAATGCTCAGTGTTAGACTTGGTGGTTAATGAAGAAACAGTGAGCATCATTGGTGCGGCTTTTTAGGGAAACCAGTTGATTTCTCCTTTGCCCTCCCTGAACACTGACTGCGAAAGTGCGAGAAACCTAGTAAAAGAGACAATTCCTACAGAATTGTTCCTGAGTATGTTTGATGTAGTTGGGAATGGAAAAAAACTTACAAATTTGAGGCGAAGTGGTGACCAGCTGGGCCACCATGTCCTTTGGACAGTGAGATCCCCTCAACCTTTGAGAGCTCTTGTCCTGCAGGTACCTTGCCTACAGCTCCCACTGCACCCAGTTGTTTGTACTGGGAAATCTTCCAACTAGTGTGAGCATTAGTTCTGCTTCTTGACTCCAGTATGGGTGCTCGTTGGGAGGTAGATGAGTTGGTTTAGTACCTTCTCCCTTGTAGTGGAAAGGTGGACACTGTTAACTACCCACCAAGCTTTGAGGAGAAGTATTTGCTTTGCCCTCGTGCCGTGGAGGAGCGGTTCCTGAGTGCCTCCACACAGCACCACGGACTTTGTGCTCCCACCCCTTGTTCTGGCCTCATCCTGCGAGTGAGAGCGTCAGGGTCAGGCTTAACACATACCTCTTCTCACCGGACCTACGCATGCATATGTGTTTTTATTCCGTGCAACAGCAGAAAGCTTGTTCCTTCCTGCCACCTGGGCTCCCTCCTGTTCTGCTGAGGTCCATTAGCTTTCCAGAGTTTTTTCTCCAGCCAGCTTGGGTGTTTCCACTATCTCTAGAGCTTGCTCTGGTTTCTTGCCATAACTTCATCAGGAGACCCCAGTGCCCTGTGCCCCTCCGCTGCAGCTGTCCTACGCTCTTATGCTCAGCGGCCACTCTGTGTATGGAGCCGGCAAATCCTGATTTCTTTTTTTTTCTCTTCTTCCTCCCCACCCCCATGTTATCTTTCAGCCAGGCTTCTCTTCATCTGAGACCTTCTCCCTCTCCCCTTGCATGAGGAGGTGGCCACACGTGCTGGGGAGAGCTGTCAGCTCCCTGCTTTGGTAATTAAGGTTTTCCGCCGGGGAGAGTGACAGCATCGCCGCAGTTGGTGTCTGACAGCTGGCAAGGCTGTGCTGCTGTCATGTTCTGCAAACTTTGATTTATGTCTTCAAGTAGCTATGATTTTTCAAATAAGGGATACTGTGCTTAGCCCAAAGCAGAGTTGGCCTTCCCAGTAGGTCACTTAGTTATCTTACCGTCGTTTTGAAGAGCCATTTTCTAAGGGTCAGCGTTTCTGATTAAAAGACGAGTCACTTTATGTATTTATTTTCAGACACATCAATCAAAAACATTGAGTATTTTTTGTGTAGAACTCAAGATTGATATGAATATTTTGAAGTACTTCGTAGCTATGAATTTTGACTTGCATCCTCTTTTTAAGGAAGAGAAAATGAACCTACCTTTATTGGAAACGAGCAGAAAGGTGGCTTTTGTTTGATTTTTAAGGAATTTGGGGGTGGTTTCTTGTCCCTGTGGCCTAACTGGAATATCTTGACTGATCTGAAACAACTGCTGCTTTTGAAAATGCCTGTAAAGGAATTTTGGAGGTAAAAGTATTTGATTTTTCCCACATCGCCATGTACTATAGATTCTTCGTACTTTTCCTTCTCAGATGAAATGTATAGCTTACTATAATTAGAGCTGCTGTGTAAAATTATTCCAGACAGTTAGAATGCGTCTTACTGAAGATGGAGGATTAAGTGATGAAGGCTTTTAACTACATGAGCATTGCTTTTTTGCATGCAGTGATCTTGCTGAAGCTTGCAAAGAAGATTGAGTAGAACAGTATTGCTGTGGAGTTATTGTTGTTTAATTGGGATCTTCTTCGGCTGTCATTGAGAGTAAAATGTTAGCATGGGCTTGATGCAGTTGTGAAAACTAAAGCAAGTGGGTTTTTTTAAAGTTTTATAGAGAGAAGATTGTTTAAATTGCAGCAGCTAACTAGATTCGATTGTCTAGAGATGTTAAAATGTTGTATAATTAAGCAGCCAAAAATGTGTTGAATTTCCCACCTACCAGTAAGGATTTATTGATTCCTTTAAGGCTGGCACGGAGGTTTCCCTTCTCTTTTACATAAGCACCTTCCTGCTTTGAAAGGTTCTTAACCTCTTTGGTTCAATAAGCCTAAAAGTTAGGGGAAAGTGGAAATTGGTATATATTGCTGTACGAGGGAGGACAGAAGTGTGAATTTGAGTTAGTGGTAATGATAGCAGGGAAGAACGGCAAGGGAATTACCTTAATATACTCTCCTACCTGATGAATAACAATCCAATAATCAAGCAGTATGTGCTCAGGAGGGCTTTGACACAAATTGTCTCAGTGGCAGAGGCAATTTGATGCTCTTGCCCCCAGTTCGCAGTTTGCTTCCCCCCTCAGTTGTGCTGATACAGCTCTTCGTGGAGACATGCCGTAAACTAGATCAATGAAATGAGCTGGGTTCCAAACAAGGGAAAAAAAGCTTTTAAACCTGCTTTGCTCCCAAAGAAAACAAATGTAGAATAGCACCATAACTCAGTGAACTGTTTTTGCTCTGCTGTGTAGAGGAAAGAGGCTGTTGGTCTGCTGCTTCCCTCCTGGTCTGTTCAAAGAATCTGCAAGTTTTTACTCCAGACCATGGAAAAACATGTCTGGGCCTATCAGTCTAAGATTAGTTGTACTTGAAAGTACATAGCAGACTTGGGGTTGTGGGTTTTTGTTTTTTCTTTTGCTTGTGAGGGTTTTTTTGGGGGGAGGAAAGTAATCCTGCTAAATTGCATGTATTGAGAATCTTATTTTTTACTTTTGCTAAGATTGACATCTCGTTGCTAGTGTTACCGTCCTTCCTTGTCCTAATAGAACTGGTAAAAATCCATTCCTGTGCGGACTGCTTCTGCACAGCAGTCCTAAATGGGAGTGTTGAAATGCTGACGTTTGTCCAAGCTCTGGTTTTTGCTCTTTTGGGATGGTGAACTTGTCTTACCTCTTCACGCAGTGGTAAATTTATGGGAATACATAAATATTTCCTAATCTGGGAGTGTTGCATGGAGCCTTAAATCCTGAAGTCTCTTTGCTTGTTACTTCACGTTTCAAGAGATGTTCTTCGAAGTAAAAAAGACTAGTTCACTTAACACATTCAGCCCCTAGAGTATTTTATAACATGAGGTACCAGGAGGTAGGTCTGGTTAAAGGCATCTGTGAAGCAATATTGGGAGAGAAGTAAAAGCTTTAGGAGAGGTGAGAGAGTACTTCATACAAACATTGGTCTTTCAGATGCATCTGAATTTGCTTCACTCTGGCAACTTGCTGTGTAGTACCAAGGTTGACTTTGGGCTTGTGTGTTAGATGTGATCCGAATCCATGTTCAGTGCATGTCTTAATAGCACCGAATTATTTGAAGCCGAGTTGTTTGGTAGCATTAGAGGCCTAGCATATTTATGATTCTCTTGCTCTTCTAGCAGAAGTGGTAACTTCCATGTGTAGTATTTTGGGAAAGCAGTTGCTTTTTTTTTGTATTGTCTTAAAAGGTATATCTTGTCTCCCAGCAGTCTTGCATGTGCCCACATCCAAAATTAGAATGGTAGGTATTTAATGGATTTAGTTCAGGATTCAGACTGGCACTGTTGAGAAAAACTTGCCATGTGGCATAATGTTTCCTGATCTTGTAGGGAGTATCTGTTCACTGCAAGCACAGGTGTGGCTGATTTTTGGTGGTAAGGGCTAAACAGTGCCTACTTCCTGCTGCTCCTTCTGATAAATACTGTGACTCTTTCTGATGTGTGGTACCCACCCTTCCTCTTGCAGTTCCTGCTGTTGCTTAAAGTAATCTTCCCTATCCCAGCCTTCATCTTCCTTGCATCCTTTCCCTAAGATTAGCACTGCAGAGATAATGTTTTTCACAATAGTTAGCTGATTAAATGTTGCAACATACAGCTACTTGAAAGCAGTTGCTGGTGCTTTTTTTAGTGTCAAGTTGCTCTGTGTTAAGTGCCTAAACCCTCCAGCTCCCTTTTAGAAAGGTCATTATATGTGGTTCACCTGTAAGCATATCATCCCTGTCTGCCCCCTCCTTTGGGGAGGGGAGAGCAGATGTTGCTACCTACTAGAAGATGTTTCGGGCCCTTGCCGCAGGAGATGGTCATCAGGCTGTCAAAAGCAATCTTTATAGGCAGGCTGGTCTTTCACAAGGAGATGTGTTTACAGAGCATGAAATTAGCATTTTTGCACAGAGGCAAATAGTTGCTTACAATAGAAACTTTAGTAGCAGATTTGAAGCTTGAGCGATTATTAGTAAGGTCAGATGGAGCACGTAGTGGTGTCCACCTCCTGGGCAAAGTCGTTCAGAACTCCTAGCTATTCACTTATGCCGAAAGGTTTTAAGGTGTGGTGATGTTCATGCCTCTAGTTTGTCGCTTCTGATAAGAACTTACAACAAGCTTTACTGCTGTATAAGTGGTATGATTCCTTCAAAATGATTCTTGAATGGCAAAATATTTTTCTGACTTGCAGGAAGAGGAAACTCTCATTACTAATCTTAAATTATTATCTAGTAGTACTCTGACAGTAATTTCTTTTAAAGAGACTTTGCAAGAAGTGTCTGTGAAATAGGCCTTTGTTATGAACAGAAGGGATTTCTGAAGGCTTTCTATGGTCAGGAGACTGGCCTAAAGGGCCAACAGGTCTTAGATGGTGTTGGCTGTCCTAAGCTGCTCTGGTTAGTGCTCTCATTCTTCTGGTCAGGACTTTTTCTTGAGCAGAGATGAAAACCTGTTTCTGAAGAACAGATATTGGCAATTTGAATCAGATTGTTTCTTCACTTATGATACAGATCAAGTTTTGAACTTCCATCTTTTGTGGTAATAAGACTGGTTCGTTATCACTAATTATCCCTCTTCGGTCCCGGTTTCCTCAGCATGCTTACTGCCTCAAGGTGATTCCTCACTCAACAGATACGCATAATGTCAGACACAATGTTTAAAAATCACTGAGCCTGAAGTAGATGAACTTTTTTCCAAATGAAATTCTGTTCTACTGCAATCAGCCGTGGCATGGAACTTAGTAAAAGTCTGACTAATGTTAAATGCAAGTGTCCAGTTAAACTTTGGGATGGCAGTAACTCTTCCTGTCTGCTTACCACAGTTGCAAATGCTTAAGACTTGTGGGAGTGCTCCATTTTCAAAGCTTCCAGGCTTATGTAGGGAGAGAAAATGAATATATCACTAACATAGCAAAGGCTGTTCTGAAAACCTTTTTTAAATGCTGCATGTTAAACTGATGATCTTCCTAATGCTTTTCTGTGGAGCCTCATTCTTCAGAGGCACTGAGACTTCTTGCTTTCTCTACATTGTGCTCATCTGCCCTTAACCATCAAACCCTTCTGTATAGTTATCTTTGCCTGTTTTAAAGCCAGTGAACTGGGGCCTTATGGGGGGAACATCCAGTCACCAGAAACAGCATCTGAAGAGCTCCTATTTGGTGATGGCCCAGGGCTTTTGTTGGTCTGGGTGTATCCTTCAGTGTGGTGTAGGAATCTATAACAGTGCTGTTCTTAAATAAGAGTTTTGTATCCTCAGGTCAAGCATTGGAAATGCACCATCTTGTTTGTTTTATGTGTATTAAGCTACATTTCACCCTCTTGAACCGAAGGGGTGGGTATGAAAAGGAGCAGTAAGGTGTTGTGCCTGTGTGTTGGCAGAAGGTGCTGTTCCAGGGTTGGAGTGTTTTTCTGTGGGTTTTCTTTCTTGCAATGGAGTCAAGAATACAAGTTTTCATTCTGATTTCTAACTGCTCTTAAGGAGACTAACATAGAATGAACAAGGCATTCAGCAAGCCTACCGAGCCCAAGTCTCACCTGAATGCTCCCCGGGGCGGCTATCCCTTGTGTTCTAAGAAATCCCGGAACCCAGGGTAAAGGATATATTTCATTCCCCTCTCCCAGTAAAAGGAGGCTTTTAAATTATTTAAAGTACTTCTATCCAAGACTGAATAGCTGTTTAGTTTTAAAATTTCTCCAAACAAGTGAAATGGAGCTCAGTGTCTCCGTGCACTCTGTGTAAGCCATGCAGTCTTGCCAGAGTCGTAAGGTGTTACAACCATAAATTTTCAGAGGACATGAGAGAAATCATGTGTACAATGAACTGTTCAAATGCACTGGAACAAGACCTGCTAATAGCGCACCCTCTTTGAAGTAGCCCTAACAGCATGAACTTATTTTTTTGCCTGTTTAATAAGGTTTGATAAAACAAGCATCTAAACAAGTCTGAAGTGTTTAAATAAGTCATTCTCTGCTGTATCTTATGTACAACTGTGCATTTTATTTCTTTATTGATTTTTCTTTTTTGGTCAATGCTTAAACAGTATTCTTTCAATATGAAGTGAGACTCATAAAATACTAGGTAAAACATGTTCAAGTCAAATTGGGTGGTTCTTTATTCTGGCACGACAAGCTACAAAATGTTTATTATAGGGAATGTCCTGCTATACAGCAATTTTTCTCAGTCCCATGGAGCTTCACTATAGTGAAGTTGGACTATGTGCGTTAGAGAATTTATATTTTATCATCAGTCTAACTCCTATGGTTTGTAATGACCCTGACAGACAGGAAATGTTCCAAATAGTTCACAGTTTATTTAGAATATATTTCTACTGTTCTGAAAGAACTAGTGTAGATGTAGGAGAATGGAAAATATTGTGGTGGTAGATTTTAATGTGAATCCTACTGGATGCTCATGAGACTGTCCAGCTGTCCAGCCCTCACATACTTTAAGCTTCCAGAATCCAGTCAGTGAAGACTTCCAGACTTCAAGGATTTCAGTGTACTCTCGAGGGACAGACCTCTCTAAGACCCTTGCAGTAAAATGAGACTTCTCAAAGTCCAGCTACCTTTTGGCCTGAGATGGGAAACACGAATTTTTCTTGTAACTGAAAAGCCACTTCCATAATTCCAGCTGTGTTACACTCCAGGAATTTCATATTTTTCCATTTTCTTCTTTGCAGCAGTCTTGAAAATAGGACTATCTGTAATACCCTTCCTTTCTGCCTGGTCATCTCTGCTCTAGTCAGCGCTGATTAGTTTGCATTTTTCTGTTTATAATGCTTCTGTAAATATCTCGGGATGAAACTTGCTCTTTTTAAACAGGACACTGATTCATGCAGTTTATGCTCTGCTCTCAGTGAGAAATGATGATAAAACAGCTGTTGAACAGCTGTGTAAAAGTCATTCTTGTCTTGCATTTGTACCGTTAATTCATGTATTCTTTACTCACCCTTTGAATTGTATCCCAAATTTTTTGACAGTTTCTGCTGTTTTGTCAGGACCGCTGTTGAATTTTAATCTTGTTCTTCCCTCAGCTGGCAACATCAGCAGATTTAACAGGCATGCTTTTTATTCCAATATGGAAATAGATAAATAATTTTATAGGATCTAGAAAGATTGGCAAAGCTCATTTTGATAGTCTGACTTGAATGTTTGCATCAAAAGTTGTAAGCTCTGATTAAATTTGAGTGAATTCTAATTTTTATATTGTCATTAACCGGACTGTTGTATACTCGTGATTGCATGATTTAGTGGAGTGGTGTATCTTTTGTCTCTTCTGTGTGGTTTGTTACTTGTCCCAGAAGGAAGTTGCATGGTTTTTAGGTTTGTTCCTGACACTCACATGGTCAGCAGCTGTCTGCCTCCCTTTAGGTGACACCTAAAAGCATATACATTGATTTCATATCTGGCAGTTCTCTCCCCAGCCTGTCTTTCCCACATTTCCCCAGATAAGCTTGCCCTTTTTAAGTTATTGGAAATCTCAACCGTCTTTCGCAGGTGCTCAGAGATAATAGCTCTGAGACTGTCAAACACCTTCTCACCAGGCTAACCGATTTCTCTTAGCAGTTTCTAATATTTTTTTCCTCTTACACCCTAATCTGACTTATGCCCCTCTTGCTACTGGCAGTACGAGCCATAGTAATAACTTCCAGCTGCTCGTGTCAAGTGGTGGTCACTGCTAGACAGCATCTCCAGGATGGGCCAATGCACCCGAATACAATCTAGCCTCTAGCTTCTGCATTTCAGTGTAGAGTGCTTGATCCTTTCCTTACCTTGGGTCAGTCTCATCTCCGTCCAAGATGGATGTAAAGAGAGCAGAAGCCTTGGGACAGTGTAAAGGTGTGTAAAGGTCACAATTTCGTGCCCTTTTGGAAGTGGTACATGCAGACCTCTCAAGCCGTATCAAGCAGCTTGCTTAGGAGAGAAGTATTAAACCTGGGAGGTGTGATCAGATGACATGCACAACACACAAGTATTGCGGAGGATTTTGCCTGTGCTCTCCTTGTGGAGGGAGGAGTAGCAGAAGAGTGGTAGAAGCTATCTTGCTAGGTACGCATTTTCACTTCAGCATTTAACTGGTAAGAAGCAGTTATCGATTATTGAAAACCCAACATGTTTTTAAGGTGCCCAGAACTTCTCATGGAATAACCTTCAACTGCCAGTTCATGGTGGGCATTTTGTATTTAATTGCATGATGTGTGTGTTCTGCAGATCTTTGTAGACTGTGATTGATCTCTTGGTTTTCTAGAAGTTTCAACGCTGAAATAGAGGTGGTGTGGGGGTTTTTGGGGTTTTTTTTGTGTGCTCACAGCTCTACTTTATGTTCCGAGTGGAATGATGCAACTTGTTCCTGGTCTTGAGTGGCGGCTCCTGGTTCCTGACAATGAAAACTGTTTACTGGGACGCTGTGACTGTACAGCAGTCTCCTAGAGCTACGGACCAGCTGCTCCACGCTGCAGCGGGCAGCAGAGCTTTTCGCCACTGTGGGCACCAATTCTATTTACTACCTCCCATCAAAGGAGAATTGGGAGATGCATACAAAAGACAGGTATATCAAACGAATTGACAGCATAAATAGGGGGAAATTGCAGGTGGCATGGCTCAAATGTTTTAAAGTACTGAGATAATAGCAGGAAGTCTGGTTCTGAGAAGTGTGTGATTAATCTTGGCATAGACCAATGCATTTTCTATTGCTTGATGCTGTGTGCTAGTTGTTTGAGCAGCAGTTAAATAACTTCTGGGGAAGAAGAGGCATGTTAAATGTTGCTTTTTAGTGCTGATGCTTTCAGTTTAACATAACACTGTCAAGAAGCATCAAGTCTGCCAGGAAGCTGGTAGAGAATTTACTTAAAAATTCTTAAAATATCTGAAAGGAAAATACTGATACTCCATTGCTAAAAAAACAAAAGCATGGGTTAACTGTATAGCTACTAATAAATAGCTCCGTGCAGAGGCTAATGATAGTGGTATGAACTAGGAAGCAAAATGAGTCGGGCTCCTTAAGGGCGCCACCTGAAGTAGTAATAAATATGTACATTTAACTGATAAACAATTGATTTGCTAAACCAAAGCTGTCACAGGTTACCAGTACTGTTGGTCGAACTAGGAACTGTTTGAGCCTGGAAGGTGAGTGAGCAGTGTCAGCGCTGCAGGTCCTGAGTGAGGACTGTGGAAAATGTATACAGTTCTCTTTGCTTTAATGAAGTTGGAATTATTTTTTTCAAGTGATGTTCCTAAAGTATTATGTTTGTATGTGATTGATTATTCCTGGTAGCAGAAGACAACAAGGAAAAAAGTAATTTCTGAAAATATCAGCAAGCCACCTGATATCTTGGGTTCTCCTTAAAATCGTTCTGGCCTGGTTCGTTCTTCCGCAGGCATCCGTGGCGGGGAGATGCAGGGGGATTCGGTGCCGTCCATCCACACGTCTGAGGGCAGTTTACTGCTGGACTGCAGCTCTGATGTGCTGAGATGGACTAGCGGGTGCAGTCTGTCTGGGGCTTACTTACAGTACTAGCAGGTGAATGCTGCTGGTAGTCTAATGGTTTGCCATCCTCTGGTTTGGAGTTTGACTTCTCAGCAGATAGCCTCCTTTCAATTTCTTGATAAATATTTATATAATTTTATGTATAAATCCTAATGATACAAAGATGGATAAAGGCTCAAGAAAAGAGCTAAAATACAGCTATATTTTTTCCAGAACCTTTCAAAATTCTTTGGGGGAAAGCAATTTTTAAGTTTGGTATGCTGCTTGCTATGGGAAGAGCTCTGTCTGCTGACATAAAACTGGAAATCTGAGTACCTGACACAAATAAAATAAGAATTATGGTTGCTATTCCAGTCTCCAAGTAATTTCTGTTAGGGAGTTTGTGTGAATTGTATATAGTTTTCAATAGCAGTAATTGAATTTTACCTTTCTGGAGCCTTTCAGAACAAAGGTATTTATATTTCTGAAGCCTGTGTATTCCACATCCCGACAAATCTTTGCCCCTCACCGGGGCATCAACCTTCTGTCATGTGCCGTTGAATTTTACTTGGGTAAGTTTGTCATCAGCCCAATTCTTAAGAAGTATGGTAACGATCTGATCTGCACTAGCGCTGTTCTGGCAACTGTCTGCTGCAGAACTTGTGATGCTTGTGGCTCCCTTTCAGTACTCTGCTCACTCTTCTAGGCAAAATCCAGACCACGGTTCTGATAACTAATATGAATAGTGATAGTAGTTCCTCTTGCCTCATAAAACATGTTTATAGTACAGTCTCTGTCTTAATTGTGATCCTAAAGCACAAGGCATCCTGGCAGTGTAGTTGACACATCAGAAAAGTGTCAGAACAGACTTGTGCAGCATAATTTTTCTCTTGATTTGTTTGTCCTATGTAAAATATTTAGACCTCCACCTGCTCCTTTGGGGGTCTAGTGGGGAGATTTTTGTTCTGTCCTCACTTCACAGCTTATTCAAACATTAGTACCCATCTCCCCCCTTGTTTCAGTGCTTATACCAGGTTCTCCCAAGGATTCATTGTCCATCCAGGTTTCCAGTATTGTTGTATTTCACTTAAGCTTTTTTTTTGCTGAAACTCCTTTTTTTTCCTGTCCTTTGAGGTTAAAAATGACTGCTACACTTTCTGTGGAATCTGAAGCAAATGTTTCATGGAACTTGCAAATTCCAGGAGTTCCTACATGTTTTGAATAGCTACAAATGCTGTAATTCTTTTTCAACTTGAACAAAGTCAAATTTGCAGTCGCATGTTTAGAGTTCACCTACTTACAGCCCCAAGTGGCGTTGTAAAACTTGTATTTGTCTGTAAATACGATACAGAAGTGAAATGAACAGTATGTTTAGGACATACAGGATGTTCATTGTGGTATCTTTAATGAGATATCCAAGGTGCGATTCTCTGCTAGTATGCAAAGTATCTGGAAGGAGTGTTCATTTGAGCGATCCTTGATTGGCTTAACATTCCTATAATCTGATCAGGAATTTATAGCTCAAGTATAGGGAATTCATGGAAATGATGGAATTGTAGGTCTTATAAATCCTGCATTTCTATTAAATCTTAATGCAGATTATGCTGCATATGCAGAAACACTTGACTAATCTATAAATCTAACTGACAAATCAGATTTCAAAGTAGTACTCCAAAGTATGTTTGTATGGTGAACTGCTACAGCTTGCATGCCTTTTGCTCCTGTTAAGTGAAGCACAGGTATATGCAGTTGTCTGATAGGAACCTGCTTGTTGGTATTCAGATGTGCCTTTCTCAAATTGATTTCCAAACCAGCTTGTTCTTCCTTCTTTCTCTGGCTTGCTGTACTTAGAGTTGTTTCAGACAGTGCTAAATGCTGCGGAAAAATTCAAAGTGTGTCTTTAAGGATTTCGTTGTAGCTTCTGCCAAAAACTGTAGTCAAAATGAAACTTTTAGATGCACAATAAAATACTATATGCAAGTTAGTTTCTTGGGAGAGCTCACCTAGTTTTGAGAGTTCCCAGAAAGCATATAAAGTAGAAAGGGAAGGAAGGAGAGAAGGGAAGTCTTTAATCTCACTTGGAATGGCAGTTCAGAGATGACTTATCTGAGTCTCCATACTTCACGCATTCGCTGTCAAAGCACTTCATGGTAGTACCTGAAGCAGTGTGACTAACATGTCATGTTTTCTATCTCGGCAGAAGGAAAGCTCAGGGAATAGTCTTGTTTGGAAATTTTATAACATGCTGCTGTATGTTAAAGCAAGGTCAAAGAAATGTGCCTGTTACTTGGGGGAAACTGAGAAGGTTTGTGAAGCAACTAAATGCCTGCAGGAGCTTATTCCACAATTTTGAGCAGATTGCTAAGAAATGCTACTATGTGGGAAATAGCATTTCTGTAGATTTGAAGGGCTTTAAACATTTTAGTGAACAGCAAAGATGAGAGAAAGCTGTCATGGGCAAATTAAAGCAATGAGTTCTGTTCTGAAGTCTAAAAATAGGCCAGCTGGGTTTTTAACAAGTGAAAGATGGTCGGAGACTGAAACTGTAGTGTGCACTTAAGCTGTGCTGTCGCAAGATGTGCTAATACCTAGGGCAGAATTTGCTGCTTAGTGCTGTGCACTGCCTTTGAAAAGGCATAGTACATTTGGAGGCTCAGATTAAATTAGTCAGCCAGTATGTTTAGAACAGCAAACACTGCAAGACCATAATGATATTTCTAAAGGCAAGTGAAGAACAAACTGTAAAGTATTTGGTAGAGATAGATGACTAAGCTAGATGTCAAATCACTGTCCTCTGCTGATGTCTTTAGACCTTAATCAGCTGATGAACCAGGACTTTTTCCTAGATAAAAGTTTGTCTGTGCTAAGGGTTTTTCAGCAATTGAAGTTGAATAAAATCAGTTAACTGAAGAAATTTAAAGAGGAAAAAAGTTTTAGTTGAACAAAGCAATGCTCTAGCACTTGATGCAGAAAGCTTTCTGCATAAAACATAAAGACAGCTAAAACTGGGTAATGCTAAAGCAGCAGGCCATCCTATCCACCAAGGAGCTGCACGCCTGGACTCCTGCAAGGAGCATATTTCTTCAATAGCTCTGCAAGCAGCTACCAAGTGTCCACAGGCATTCTGCAGACAAGGCTCTGCTCTGTGTCCTCCTGCACAGATTCATTGAGCTGGTTCTGGTCTAGCTGCAACTTAATTAGCTGTCAGGATAGGGACTGATTCAGGAGTGTGCATAGTAGATTTTGTGGCTCTACTTCCTGAAGGACCTAGGCAAGTTATTTCCATACCCCTAAGCATGACTTTTTCAAAGAAAAGCACAAATCTGAACATGGATTTCAACTTTAACAGTGTTTCTGGCGGGAGAGGAACTTGGGAAACCTTTAGGTCTGATTTGAACCTGTCACTTGAATTTGAGTCACAACACAGCTGTGAAGATGTGCTTGATTTTTTTTTTGACTTAGAAAGCACTTAATCATTCCACATGATGTACTGCCATCTAGTCCTGTGTTGCCTTTTAACAGCTTCTGAAATGTTGAAGGTATGGATTATACTAATGTGGCTTTTAAATTTTTGATGGACTGAAATAGCTTCCAAAAATTTACCTCTTGAAAACACTTGGATAGATTGCAAGACAGGCTTTTAGCAGCCTTCTTTTTCAAATAGCATACTATCTCTGTTTCAATAAATGAAGACCTTTGATTGACCAGTTATGCTCAGCTTCCTGACCCAGGAAGTTGGAAGTTCTTTTTATTTTTTTTTTCTTCTCTCTCATCAGATCATCTGAAAGCCCCAGCTGTTTTCCATACCGGTACCTAGGATGGAGGCTGGTTGCTCTGCATGGGTGTTGTATCCATTTGTTGGTCAACTCATTCTAATAGATATTTGATAAGCTAAAAAAGAGTTTTATTTCTTCATGGTGCAATAAGACTTTATCCATTTACTTAAGAAAGAGTTACCTACGTTTAGTGTGGGTGGTCCCACTATCGTTAAAAAATAGGCTGCTTTTGCCACAACAGGAGGGGAATCCCTCCCGGTGTTCAGACAGACCTGTCTTCCCTTATGATTCCTGGCTTCCAAAACCTCTCCTGTATTTTAGGTTTTTGGGAAGCCTGGAGAGAAGCTGGTACTGCTTGGGGGTGAGGCTAGACAATTATTTCCATTTTGCTGTGGCCCAGATCACGACAGCTAGGTTGTACGCAACGTGCATGTTCTTGTTTTAAATCTTCCACTGTGTCAGCCAGAATGATGATAGGAATCTGAATTCTTTGCTCGCGTTAACCTTAACTTGCCAACTCTGTAGCTTGTGCCAACATGTATATCTCAAACCGTCGTGTGTTAACGCAGCCAGGTCGCTGTGCAGTGTTCAGAGAGCTGCAGCACGGCAGAGGAAGACTTTCTTGTCGAACGGGTGGTGCAGGCAGAGCATAGGGAAGTTGCTGCCCGGAGGATGCTTGCTCGGAGGCAGCTCTGAAACAGACCCCTTCTTTCTACTTTCTTTTATTTAGGCAGAGCTTTCTGGGAAGTGAAATCTTTCTTCTTGCCCTTAGAAGCTAAATTTGCATTAACATTTGAAGAAGTCCAGGTGTATCCTATCACTTGCTGAAAACAGCCAGCAGTTGTCAGGGATGGCTATGGGGTCGTAACCAAAGCTGAGCTCTTAAAGGAAGCTCGTCCATTTTTTATTTTATGACCTAACTCTAGTTAGCATGTAGACATATCACTCTTTCTGCCTCAGGCTGTGACTTTGTTTCATGGTAAGGATAAAAGAATGGTTTCTGTTTGCCCTGCCCTTTCCTGGTATTCTTCTGGAGTATCTGTCATCTTCAGCATCCTGTCACAGGACACAAATGCAAGATGTATTTGCTGGAGTGCTAGGATAAATGAAGAGACCTGGAGTGAAACAGCCTCTTTCAACACTGTCGCTGAATATCGTAGCTCTTTAGATCTGAATGTGGCAAAAATCAGCAAAATAAATGTTTGAACAGATTTTGGAAGTCTGTACGGCATCACAATTTGCGTATGTACTTCAGCAAATCTTTTCTCCTCTTGTACAGAAAACAGTTGGCTTACATCTCTATCCGCTCTTCTTTTATTCAGGCTGGAGCCAGGCGCACTAAATAGTGATTAAACAAAAGATTAAAATTCCATTTTTGTGTGTTTGGCGTTTGAATGCTAATCGATTCCTTTGGCGGAATGTTAAGTAAAAGCATGGTAGACAACAGAAGGGGCTTATTTACAGCAATCTGTCTAAATCCATTTTCAATGTGTTGCTTAATATGCCTTTCTACTCTAATTTATTTTCAGTTTTAAAGAAATGAAGGATGGAAACAGGCAGGAGATTAGTTTAAAATATTGCTAGAGAAGTAATCACTTAGTTGTTTACAACTTCCAGTATTTAAGGAAAAGAAAATGTGCTTGAGCTGAAACAGAAGCTATGGGCTTGCTGTAGAATTAATGGGTAAAATTCAATGGTGTGTGCTCTTACAGAGCTTGACTAGATGATCATAATGAACCTTTCATGCTTTGAAGTCTCTCCATTTTTGCATTGCTATTTACAACTGACCATTTAAAAAGTGAACAGATTTTTGCAAAATGAGAAGCTAAGGTAGAGCAAAACAGAAAATCCCGAAGGCTTGTAAAGCTGTCGCCTGGCGTTTCTATTTGCTGACCTGTTTTATAGGGACAAAAATCCAAATGTTTAATGCTGACTTAGCCTACACATGTGGCGTTGATAACTGCAGAATTCAAACAATGGTCTTTGTATTTACAGTTAAAATGTAGGTAAGGGTGGAACATGGTGTTGGGTTTCAGACAAAAATAATATGCCTCTTACTGTGTAATTAGAATTTATGAGAATTGAGGATAAAAGTGAAAATTTGTGTGGAATGGAGTATTACAGGTAAGATGTAGCTCCCCTTGAATGGGAAGCTTGTCTAATAGTTAAAGCAAAAGTGAGTGCTGGGAAACTTGCTGTGTTTTGCAGAATGCTTAGATATCAGTCTAGCGCTCCTATTGAAGGGATATCATCAAGTTATTTAATTTGCATAATTAAATCAAATCCCATGCAGCAAGCCTGAAGGAAGCCACTAAAAAAAGTAGCAGTCTGGTCCCTGTGTGCTGTGTGTAGATTTCTGGAGCTCAGATGTCTTTTACCAAAAGAGAAGATTCCAAAATAATACCAATATCAGCATCTTGCCTAGTGCCATTTTTGGAATGAGGCAGACGTTTGTGTATACATGCATTTATTCCCTATGTCCGTGGTGGCATGCTGCCTGCAACTTTACATGCTGTTCCGCTAATAGTGATGATACGAGCATAAAAATTGCAGTCAGGGAGGGCAAATGTTTATTATTTGCATTGTGTGGGGTGGGGTTTTTTGGGGGGGGAGGGGAGGGTAGTCTGCTTATGTTGGTTTTGAATTATAACAAGAAATGCTATGCTGATCAGACTGCTGCAGCTGCACCTTCATTTCAGGGGGCTATGCTGGTAGTGGGTGCTGGCAAAGGTCACTGAAGCAAAAACACTGACATTCATTTTCTAACACTGTCTCTTCAAAATTAATGCTCAGCAGACATTGTTGACAGAACTTGTCAGTGATTCACAGCAGATTTTGCAAATACGGTATTTTAATGGTGACCTGCAAAACCGATATAAATGTTGTGTGTTTGCCTGCAAGTGATGCAATTAAACAAAATATTCTAAACCCTTAACATCCAAGTTGAATTAAAACTTAATGGAGCACTTCTGAATTGGATAAACTAATATAACTTACCTTCCCAAGATGAAAAAAGCTCCAGAACACAGTGTGTCTGTCATGACCATCTGTGGATATGTCTAGCCTTAAAGATTTAAATGGTACTTATAGAAAGGTATGTCATTCTAAAGGAGATTGATGTTGTTCATCTTCTGTGAGTCTTCTGTCTAGCTTCAGTTCTACAGGGCAGTAACACTGTAAGCACTTCAGGCAAAGGAACGGATAATTATGTCACCCCATGCAGTCTTTTTTTTCTTTCCTTTTCTTTTTAGCACTGGCAAAGATGAAAACAAATGAAAAATCAATCCTTTAAGTCTCCAGGAGAGGGCCGAGGAATATGTTCTATACAGGACTTAGTCTGACTATATTCTATGTGCTTCCGGTCCAATACTATGGTTTGGAAAGGTCTAGTTAACTAATGCCCATACTCCATTTCCTCTCTTCCTTAATTTGAAGTTTGCAAATTACTCAGGTCTTCCACCTGACATGTATGGCCTCAACAGGGTTAAGCTTTGCTCAGCTCAAAGACTACTTCATGTATGAGTTTATTTGAGACTGAGAGAGCTAACATACCTCTCTCCTAGACCGTCTCCTGTCCCCCCTGCCTGCATTGGGTTCTGCAGATAACACGGTGGGGCTTTCGAACAGAACTGGAGGATGGTGTGCTACTGCTTTCATTCAGTATCTCTGTGATTAAATTGTGTGTTTGGTTCGTTCCTCTGAGGGTGTTTAAATTTCTATTGCTGACCTCTCTAGAGAATGACTTGAAGCTGTGTAGAAAATTCACTTCCCCATTCACATTATCTTGTACTGAGAGCATGAACCCAAGGGTGACTCCAGCCCAGGGCCTGGAGGTGCTCGCCCTGGGAAGGGACAGGCACAACTGCTTTTTAATGGCTTTAGGTTGCTTCTTGGCCTGATGAATGTTGGATGTTTTCTGAACTGTGGTGAGTTTTGATGTAAGGGAGTGATGGGCCCCTTCTGAAACAGCCAACAGCCCAGTGGTGTCATCTCCTCCAGAGGAGGCTGGAGAGGTGCATCTGAACCCTCTGAGGTATGATTTGAACTTGTCTCACATCCCCTGAGAGCTCTTTTGAGGGGGAGAGCTCAAGAAGCACCTTTTCTTCTAAGCATGTTTGAAAAGGAGAGCAATCCACCCAAGTGCCTACAGCAGTGAGCTGATATCTTCTTTCAAGGAATGTTTTTAGGCTAGAATTTGCAAAGAGGGAGGCCCCTTGGCTATTCTTGCTTAAGTTGCCTGAGTCCCAAGGCAAGTTGGGAAAAACACTCTTAGCATTTCCTTATTAGTCAACTTGGATGTCTTTTTTGTTGATGTGGTGTGTTTGGGGGCGGGAGGAAGGATTTGTTTGTTTTTTTTGTAGATCCATTTTTGGTGTCCCTGAATTTCCCTGGCCACTTCATAGGGATCTGGATATCTGCCAGAGGATGCTGGATTCTCTTGTGCAGGGTGGGTGTCATGAGGCTCCGAGCTGCATAATATTTCTCAGATCTAGTCCCCAGACAGTCCCACTCTCATCTTAAACGGATGCGATTTCTAGAGTAACTGCTAGTGTTTCTATAACAAGTGTTGAATCGCAGCAAACAGTAAAATGGGTAAGAAGCTTTGTAAATGATTCTTCTGGTGTGCCAATTCAGTCCAGAGCATTCTAAACAACAGACAAGAGTTTTAAAATATCAAGGTGTCAAATTGGCTGGTTGTTCCTGTGCCCAGTGTAACCCGTGCGCATATGATCTGTGTGATCTGTGTGCAGTCGCAGGGCCATGATCTCATTGCAGTTACAGAGACATGGTGGGATAGCTCGCATGACTGGAGTGCTGTCATGGATGGCCATGTGCTTTTTAGGAAAGACAGGCCAGGAAAGCGAGGTGGGGGAGTTGCTCTTTATGTGAGAGAGCAACTGGAATGTATGGAGCTGTGCCTAGGGGTGGATGAAGAGCGAGTCGAAAGCCTATGGGTAAGGATCAAAGGGCAGGCTAGCATGGGTGACACTGTGGTGGGTGTTTACTACAGGCCACCTGATCAGGATGAGGAAGTCGATGAGGCTTTCTACAGACAGCTGGAAGTAGCCTCACGATCCCAGGCCCTGGTTCTCATGGGGGACTTCAACCACCCCGATATCTGCTGGAAAGACAACACAGCTAGGCACAAACAGTCCCGGAGGTTCCTGCAGAGCATTGGTGACAACTTCTTGACACAGGTGGTGGAGGAGCCAACAAGGAGAGGTGTGCTGCTGGACCTTGTACTAACAAACAAAGAAGGACTGGTAGAAGATGTGAAGGTTGGGGGCTGCCTTGGCTGCAGTGACCATGAGATGGTGGAGTTCAGGATCCTGCGAGGAGGCAGCAGGGCACCAAGTAGGATCGCAACCCTGGACTTCAGGAGAGCAAACTTTGTCCTCTTCAGGGACCTACTTGGAGGAATGCTGTGGGTTAGGGCCCTAGAAGGAAGGGGCGTTCAAGAGAGCTGGATAATATTCAAGCATCACTTCCTCCAGGCTCAAGAGCGGTGCATCCCTATGAGTAGGAAGTCAAGCAAAGGAGGCAGGAGACCTGCATGGATGAGCAAGGAGCTCCTGGCAAAACTCAACCAGAAGAAGGAAGTATACAGAAAGTGGAAAGGGGGACAGGCCACTTGGGAGGAATACAGGAACGTTGTCAGAGTATGCAGGGATGCGATGAGGAAGGCTAAGGCCCATTTGGAATTAAATCTGGCAAGGGATGTCAAGGACAACAGAAGGGCTTCTTCAAATACATTAGTAGCAAAAGGAAGACTAGAAAGAATGTGGGCCCACTGCTGAATGGGGTGGGTGCCCTGGTGATGAAGGATACAGAGAAGGCAGAGTTACTGAATGCCTTCTTTGCTTCAGTCTTTACTGCTAAGGCCAGCCTTCAGGAATCCCAGACCCTGGAGACAAGAGAGAAAGTCTGGAGAAAGGAAGACTTTCCCTTGGTGGAGGAGGAGTGGGTTAGAGATCATTTAAGCAAACTTGATACCCACAAATCCATGGGCCCTGATGGGATGCACCCACAAGTGCTGAGGGAGCTGGCGGATGTTATTGCTAGGCCACTCTCCATCATCTTTGAAAGGTCATGGAGAACAGGAGAGGTGCCTGAAGACTGGAAGAAAGCCAATGTCACTCTAGTCTTCAAAAAGGGCAGGGAGGAGAACCCAGGGAACTACAGGCCAGTCAGCCTCACCTGCATCCCTGGAAAGGTGATGGAGCAGCTCATCCTGGATGTCATCTCTAAGCATGTGGAGGAAAAAGTTGACCAGGAGCAGTCAGCATGGCTTCACCAAAAGGAAATCATGCTTAACCAATCTGAGAGTCTTCTCTGATGGAATGACTGGCTGGGTAGATGAGGGGAGAGCAGTGGATGTTGTCTACCTAGACTTCAGCAAGGCTTTTGACACTGTCTCCCATAACATCCTCATAGGTAAGCTCAGGAAGTGTGGGTTAGATGAGTGGACAGTGAGGTGGATTGAGAACTGGCTGAATGGCAGAGCTCAGAGGGTTGTGATCAGTGGCACAGAGTCTAGTTGGAGGCCTGTAGCTAGCGGTGTCCCCCAGGGGTCAGTCCTGGGTCCAGTCTTGTTCAACTTCTTCATCAATGACCTGGATGAAGGGTCAGAGTGCACCCTCAGCAAGTTTGCTGACGATACAAAACTGGGAGGAGTGGCGGATACGCCAGAGGGCTGTGCTGCCATTCAGAGAGACCTGGACAGGCTGGAGAGGTGGGCGGAGAGGAACCTCATGAAGTTCAACAAAGGCAAGTGCAGGGTCCTGCACCTGGGGAGGAATAACCCCATGCACCAGGACAGGTTGGGGGTTGACCTGCTGGAAAGCGGCTCTGCGGAGAAGGACCTGGGAGTGCTGGTGGACACCAAGTTAAGCATGAGGCAGCAATGTGCCCTTGTGGCCAAGAAGGCCAATGGTATCCTGGGCTGCATGAGGAAGAGTGTTGCCAGCAGGTCGAGGGAGGTGATCCTCCCCCTCTACTCAGCCCTGGTGAGGCCACATCTGGAGTACTGCGTCCAGTTCTGGGCTCCCCAGTGCAAGGAAACATGGCGCTACTGGAGCAAGTGCAGTGGAGGGCTATGAAGATGATTAGGGGACTGGAGCATCTCTCTTATGAGGAGAGGCTGAGAGAGCTGGGCCTATTCAGCCTGGAGAAGAGAAGACTGAGAGGAGATCTTATTAATGTATACAAATATCTTAAGGGAGGATGTCAAGAGGTTGGGGCCAGACTCCTCTCAGTGGTGCCCAGCGACAGGACGTGAGGCAACAGGCACAAACTGAAACTCAGGAAGTTCCATCTGAATATGAGGAAAAACTTACTGTGAGGGTGACAGGTTGCCCCGGGAGGTTGTGGAGTCTCCTTCTCTGGAGATATTCAGAACCCTTCTGGATGCAATCTTGTGCAACATGCTCTAGGTGACCCTGCTTGAGCAGGGGGGTTGGACTAGATGATTTCCAGAGGTCCCTTCCAACCTCAACCGCGCTGTGACTCTGACATGCCTGTTGCTGGGAAAGCTAGCGAAATGCTCCTGGCAAGGAAGCTCTCTGGTTTGCTAGAGCTTTCCAGGACTGCTGTTGGCAAGGGAGTATCCTGGAGAGGAAAGAAGCCAGTGAACAGACCTGACAAAGTAGAAATCTTGCGAAGCAGAAGCAAAATCTCACAGAACGGTAGTGTAATCTGTGGATTAATTAGTGGGGATGATAGGATAGTATGTTGTCTGAAAAATTGGAAACAACTGTGGTGGGCCAGACAAATACTGACAGGAGAAAGGGGAGACTTCTTCATTGTGCTGAAAACCTAGTTAGCTTTATGCCAAAAATAACCAAGCTACCCCTTATATTGCTGCTCAGTCCTGTCACATGGTTGCCATTCATCCCTGCTTCTATTAGCTCTCCCTAGCTAGCAAAAGTCAGGTAGAGTTTGCCTGCATAAATTAAGTGAGCATTTGGTCAGATAAAGCCATCAATAGATGCTGAAGTTTAATCTGATCCTCCACCACCACCCACCTTCTGCACTGGTCCTGGTTCACTGCAATGAAAGGAAGCATCTCAAACCACTTTCAGAGATGTTATTTGGCCTTTTGTTCCCTGTTTGCACCTATTATGCAAAAGTGGTTGTAACCTTCTAGGGGTTGGACTGACATTGGTGTTCTGGTTGGTGTTAATATATACCTTGTAAATTTTTCAAGGTGTTTTGTGACTGCATTGTTGTCACCGGCCTGAGATTAGCCAAAGCCTAGTTTTATGCTTAAATCTTATTTCCCCAGTAGCTGCTGCCCGGTATGCTAGTTCAGTTTGACCTGCTATTGAAACCCTCCCATTGTTTCCTTTCACCTGTTTGGTTCCAGGCTCACACATTCATTTTTGACACTTAAATGTACTTTTAGCAGCGGGTAATGTGTCTGGAAATTCACATAAGAATTGATAAGAGTGGTGCTTAAGAGGACATCTAGAAAATCACAAGGCAGATTAGGTAATTTTGTCTGATATATCTGCTGAGTTCAGGCATGGTTGGAAGCCCTTCCAAAAAGGGGGAGAGCAGTTCTTCACCACAGCTCTGCTTTTCCAGAGCTGCACTTACCTGTTTCTACGTGTTGGGAATAGCTAAGGCTTTTGCAGCACCTCTTCTGAAACCTGTTTCTCTCAGCAAATGCAACTCTGCAACACATGCAAGCAGAGCTGAACTGAAGACATGAGACTGCTGGTGATTATATTCATTTTGTGTCTTAATAGGTGCAAAGTGAAATTCTGGAAGGTACGCTACCGATTTCTGTGTTTGAACAGAAATGAGCATTTATAAGAGGAAGAGTTTATGGGCAGAAGGGACAGTATTTACTAAAGTAAAAATGAGCTATTGTTTTTGATACAGATAACAGGGTGGAAAATAAAAGAACAGATGAACAAAAGAACAGGAAGATGAAGATGATTAAAGAATCATGGGATAGATAAAAGAAGTCTGCGAGGTCATCTAAATTCAGCTCTGCTGGGATTTTTCTTGTAGGTGGTCACTCTCCTTCTGGATGTAACTGCTGCCCATCCACCACTGTTAATTACACCCCGTAGCGTAGGTCCACTCTTCTGGTGCAAGCCAAATTTCCTCTCCCTCCATGTTTCTGTATCATAAGTATTTTCAGGGAGTGTCTTGTTAGCTCTGGGTGGCACAAGTGTGAGTTCCTTAATGTTTGGTTATGTCATGAATCCTGGCTGTGTGAATTTTTGTCCCTTCTGAATGCCAGTCAGCATTCCTTCAGTGAAAATAAAATTAAGTTGCAGGAAGGAGAGCACTCTGTGTATTGACATTAGTTAATTGAAATGTGTAACTGAGCATCTGGTTTCATGGATGAAACTTGACTTCTGTCAGGTGTGTTGCTGTCTACAAAATGTCTTGCCAGATAAGTCAAGAAGCTGAGTGTAAATCACTGTCTTCCTTGACTTGAAAGGATCTAGAGTTGTTTTAAATCTTTTAATAAATGAGAACAACCCAGTAAGTTTTAGTAGCGTAGAGGACTGTGTGTGTGTGTGTGTGTGTTTTTTTTTTAATGAGATCTAGCTCTGTTACCCTTAGAGCGCTGGCTTATGACCCTTTGGCCTGCTAATACAGCAGCACACCTCAAGGTGTTTGCACAGTTCCTTTGCTGACGGTTACCACCCCTAACAGAGCAAGCGGAGTAGAGCATGCCCTGCATAAAGGTGCTCGAGGTCAGTGTGGCATCTTAGCAGAAACCTGTCTTTGCTGATGGTTTTGTAAGCTAATGCGCAGGGCTTGGAGCTGGAGTGGGAAGGTCTGTCTTAGATGCCAAAGATATGTCTGATAACCTTGCAAGGTTGCTATGCCAAGCACTGCTTTTTGCTGTTGGTTGTTTGGTTTGATTGACCCCTTAGAGACTGAAAACCTCTCATCCTCTGAGAAAGAAAGCTTTTTTTCGTTCTAAGAAGTCCTAGCTTGTGGAGTTCACTTTGTGTGTCAAGAAGCAGGCTACTACAAGTGATTTGTATTTATGCTTACTAATATATTACTAGGTAATTGAAAATTCATTCTCAGAGAAGACCTTCTCTTCTTGCCCCTACTCCCTATTTAAAAAAAACAAACAAAAAATTCCATTTCCCCTGGACTTTGGGAATAACAGTGTTTTAGAGATGTATCACGGTTTTCTTTTCACACACCATGGTCTCTTTGATCCTGAACTCACCCCATCTTTCATTTGCTATCTTGTTCCCAAAGCACCTGATGCTTTTGAATTTCAGGAACAACATCATGAAAAGATCATCTCTAATTGGGTTCAGTGCAGGCTTGTGCCTCATGTAAAATTTGCTTTTAAGTTGAGCAGCAAGAGTCTTAATAAATGACATTTAAATCTTACTTCGATTTTATTCAGGTAGGGTAGTATCTTCATAAATAATGATCTTGCAATAGGGGTCTCATTAAATCTTTATTGTTAATTACATAGGAAGTAAGGTGCATTAGATGTTTTCAAAATGAAAATGGGAGTTTTTAATAGATTCTCTGATTAAGAATATTGGTCCTCAGTACGGGATGGTGCACTGAGAAATATCACTTAACAACTGTTACTTTAACACTTAAAGTACTGTTCTGAGGCGAACAAAACTTGCTTTCTCCCTCGCCCCTTTCAGGGTAAAAACTACTTGCTTGTGCTAATCTTAAGGAAGATACTCTCCTTTTGTAGGTTAAAGTGTGGGAGGGAATTAAGGGAAGGTTTCACATGTGTGGGATTTTTTTTCTTTTTCTTTCTTTTTTTTTTTTAACATATCCAATCTTTTGTTTAAAAGGCGGCATATGTGAGACAAAAGAAAGACCCTTACTTTGATGGAGAAAGAAAAAAGGACTGGCATAACAAAGAAGCTATAAGGAGGGACTCCGAACGTGTAGGTATGTAAGATTACTATAAATACATCTCAGTATGGATCGTAAATTAGTTTGATTTTATTTGGTAGGCTGAAAGCAGAACAGCTTCTGGGTTGAGATGATGTTCCTGCCATGATGCAACAGTTATTGCAGTTAAAGCCTTTTCCCCCACCTCCAAAATAACCATCTTGGATAAAAGGATGTTGGTAACATCTTTGTACTTTTAGGATAGGTGCAGTATTGATTCTAAAAAGCTTACAAAATATAGGTACGACTGTGCATCTGATAAAAACAAGAGCTCCAGGAAGGAAGAAGTGTAAGAAAAATGTTCTAGATGATAACATTTGCAAGACTTTTATTCCATAGTCCTGGGTTTTGTCCTGCGTCATACAAAAGGGCAGCTCTTCTGAATGTGACAGCTTTGCACTGGCGTGTCTGCAAAGGCTCTACCTCCTCCCTGCAAGAGCTCAGGTTGTTAAATATACATATCCATCTGCGCTGAAGAAAGCAGCAGTGATGAGGAATTTAAACCATGTGTATTCTCCTGCTGTGAATCAAAAAATATTCCATACATCTTCCCTGGTCTTGCCATCACCCCCTTACCCCTTAGTTTTAACTTCTGTGCTTTGCACAGCTGAGTGGTTTGTAGCAAAACTGCGTATCAAATAGGATTGCTATGTACCTATGAATACAAAACTAGTAGAGGAATTTTCAAAGGATGATAAGGTGACTGCTGTCCTTCTAATATATGTTTCTGGCCAGTTAAGCACCAATTAGTAATAGTGATGCATGTTTACTTTTCATCTATCCATAGGAAATGGAGAACAGGGAAAACCTTATCCAATGACTGATGCAGAGCGAGTGGACCAGGCATACAGGGAAAATGGCTTTAATATCTTTGTGAGCGATAAAATTTCTCTGAATCGTTCCCTTCCAGACATCAGACATCCAAAGTGAGTACTTGGTTTATGTTTCTACATGTGAAAGTTTACAGGCCTTAAATTACCACATCTGCAGGAGTGTGTGTATGGTGGGGTTTTTCGGTTTTTGTTTTTATGCTGGACTCTTGCACCTTTGTCCGTCAAATACAAGCCTCTCATAGCTGGGGTCCTGTTAGCACTGCTTATTCCTTAGTAAAGGACAGCATGCAATCATTGTCATGGGAGGTGGAGGAGGCAGATCAGAAAAAGCCTTTCAATTCCAGAGAACTTAAAATTACCAGAAACTTGCAGCCATGCACAAAAGGAATCATACACTTAACCTCAAGGTGTCTACTTCCTTTTGTCTCTCCCAGCATGTGCCAGTTTAGTTCCTGAGTCCACTGACATAGTCAGCAACTATAGCAACTAAAAAAGATAGAGCTATTTCTTTCTGTATTGGAAAGTGATATAAAGGTCTAGCTTACCTGACAAATGCCCCAAGAGTAGTCAGACGATCACTTTGTCACTAAATACCTGCTCTAGTTCATTCTTTGGCTTCTAGCTGAACATGACATAACATCCAGAGCTGCCCTCTGGAATTCTGCACCAGTTCAGGGCATCTCCAATCTGGAAAATTTTAGGAGAAGAAACCAATATATGGAATATCAAAACAAGATTTGAGCAACTCCACTGAACTACGTATGAAAAAGTTTTGTCCCAACTGATGTTATCTTCATAAAAAATCTCACCAAGGGTAATGAATAGAAACTAGTTCCAGTTGAATGCTGGCTTTTAAAGTCATCTAATTTTGGACATTATCTCTTAAGATGGCATCAAACTGGATTTTGTGCAAGCAGGAAGGAGATTTTCTTTAGCGAAAGTGCTTCAGTTAGGATTGAACCTATATGTGTGTGTGTGTGTGTGTGTATCTTGCACAAAGCTGCAGGAGTTTTTAAATACTGCGCACACAGTATTTAAAATCTGAGGGCCTCGTTAGACATTTGAAAGAAAGCTCATTTTGTTTAAAGTCATTTTGGGTGGTGAATTCAACATCCACTTTATTTCCAAAGTATAATTTCCAGAAATCAGGTTTTACAATTTGCATTAGCTGCACTTTTGAGAGATCACCACCTCTGTTGCCGCAGTGAACTAATCAAATACACTATCCTGACACCCTTTCTCAATGTATATTCATAAACTGAGTGGTGAATACAGCTCCATAAATGTTTTAGGCACGCAGCTGAAATGTTTAAATATAGAGATCAATCAGGTAACTGAAGAAGTTTGGTCAGCTTATAATCAGCATTCTAGGAAATACAGTTTGCGTGTTCACTAACCTAAATTCTGCCTGGCCCCCATTTTTGCGGGCTGCTGTGGGCTCTCAGAATTTAAGCTTTAGACAATGCCAGTATTCCCTCACTTGAGGGTTTAATATACTGCCTCATGTTCCCTAATGTTTCACGAAGCTGCTGACTCCTCATTGCTAATTCTGCTACTTAAACTTTTTAAAAACGTGAAACTTCAGGCTCCAGTTCCCCAGTTAAAATTAATAAGTGAAGTGTCTGGGTCACCAGCAATTTAAACAGATTAACGATACCACTGCAGCTGGTTTTGCTTGTTTCTTGACACACACTCACCCAGTGTAGCAAGCTGTAATTGTGGAGGCCCCAAGGAGAAAATAAACAGCATGTGTATAATGGATGCTAGGATTAGCTAGGAAAGGAACAGGCTTATAGATAATGGAGATCTGGAGTAAAGGAATTAATGATTGAAAAGGTCTGCTGTGCATTCCCTGCCCATTTACAAAAAAAAAAAGTACTTGAAATATATGTTCCATGTTATTGGGCACTTGATGAAGGCAATTTATAATGAAGTTTGGCTGAGATGAAGTCCATAAAGAGCGCTATAGAAAAGTGAGCCATGTGTTAGAGCACTCTTATTTTACCTAACCTTTTACTTCATGGAAGAGGGAGTGGAAACTTTGTAGCCTGGGAATATGCTAACAGGCAGAGGGGAGTATAAGCAGAAGGTGAACTGGGGGAAGCAATCACCTGCCCTGTCCCTTTACCCACATGTGAATTTGGCTGCTCGTGCAGTAGCATCTCAATTTCCAAGCTTTGTGGGGGCCACAGCGGGGTTCTCCCAACAGATGGCCTGGGGAAGGACAGAGAAGCAACCAGTGTATTTGCAGAAGCGGGTGAGGTGCTGGAGCAGCTGTGCGTTAGCAGGCTCTTTCTGCCCTTGCTCGAGTTCAGTCCCAGAAGAGCAGTGAGCCCTCTTCTCTGTATTAGCTCTGACGGGCTTTCGCCTTCGCTGGAGGCGCTGCCAGCTGGGATGCATCGCCTGGCAGGGTCCGTCTCCCTTGACGTTTCTGAACATTCGTGCTCCTCACTGATCCAGCTCACCTCTGAATGTTTTGTGTGGTCCTATATATTATGAATAGTGTTTCACCTCTCTCTTCTCTTAATCATGGAAACCTGGGGAGGGTGGGAGGGAGACAGATCTGCCTGGTGCACATGTAAGATGTATGGCCTTTTGTTTCAGGGGTTATGCATTCCCCTGTTAACGCTCTCTTTAAATGCTGCTAGGTTTTTAAATATTAAATGCTAATCTTACAAATCTTCTAAAGCAATTGTAGATGTGATAACTGGAGGGAAACAGCTTCTCTGTGTGCTTAATAGTGGTAAAAGCTGAAGTTTGCCACTTGTTAGAGCTGTTCAGAAAATGAGAATTCTAGTTTAAGAAAGGCAAGAAGAGGTTTTGGCACTTCTGTTTCATATGTTAACAGAATTATAGCCAGTAGCTGCTTCAGAAGAATGTTAAGGTTGCAATGTCAAGGGCTGGATGAAAGCAGTCCATGCAGCTTTATTTTGTGCCTCTTGCATCTGTGTGTTGCAGCTGTAGCCTGCAGGCTGTTGGCAGCACCCCAAGACAATTCATTAGACCCAGAGTAAGGTACTGTCCTTTCACACAGGCACCACAGTCACGGGATTTATTGAGCATGTATATGAACATAGGTGCATCCTTCTCCTTTTCCTGAGAAAGGTACCAAGAACGAGCTGCTGCTGTCAGAGCCCCTTTCTTTCCCATCTGTCTTTCTGGGAAGCAGGGAGGGAGTTACGTGCACGCCTGCACTGCACTGTGCATGTACTGATAGCCTAGTTAACTGCTTGGGAGGAGGGATGCTGCAAATCATCTCTAGTGCATGCTATGCAGTCGGTCTGGTTTTGTGGCTGGGACGTGACTGGAGTGTGACCTCCTTCACCCAGCGGTTTAAAGCATGCAGCCTGCCCTGCTGGGGATGTTGGCCTTTAATGTGTTCTAAAAGTCTCTACTCACATGATCGCCTCGGTCTGCGTTGCGCTGAATGCAGCACAGGGCGCTGCGAATATAATAGATATCTGTCCCCTAGCTGATGGCTGCTGGGTATGGTTTTTTAACTGCAGTTGCTTGTTATATGGCCTTAGATCTTACCTGTTTAAAACATTCAAACTCCACTCTGAAGGTCGCAGCTACAGGAAAATAAACAGTGCTCTTATTGCAGTAGTTTGAATTTTTGTTCAGAAGACTACTTCAAGAATACTCCCACAAGGCAAGGGAGCATTACCTCCATTTCACAATTCAGGAGAGATTAACGGAGTGGGGAAATACCCACAAACTCAAGGGATCCATAAGGGGACACTGCACACCTGACTCTTCAGCATTATCCAAGTTATGTAGTGCTTTGTTTTCAGAACCCAGCTTTCTTGACTCCAGTCTGCAGAACTGGTCCATGGTATCAAATTAGACCCACTGCAGAATGAGGAAAACATACCTGGTTGTTCAGGAAAAGTCTGATTTGAATAACTTGTCCAGCATGACAAAGGAGGTCTGTTACAGAGCTTGGGGGCTGATCTACTACTGAGGGCACTGGGTTTTCTTATTGAGCTGTTTTTTTACCATGAGATTATCCCACCTCTTCCATCTCTTGTTCACAATGTGTGTATCTCACAAAATCCTACTTCCTTTGTATATTTTTTTTTAAAAAAATGCTGGATGAATGTTATACAGGTGATTAGTGACTGGCTTCTCTGAAAAGTGGGAATAAGTGGGCTAGATCAATGTATTGATAGTGCCTAGAACAGAAGTGACACGTTCAGCTTTTGAAACCACTTTGTGCATAGAAATTCCTCTTCCCGGTGATCTTTGAGGAGTAAGGATAAGATCTTAGAAGAACAAGTAGTTTAGACTTCTGCATCTCGAGCTGTAATCAGCCCTTTCTTTAAAAGCAGCTTCAGCACATGATAGATCCTTCTAATAACTGGTGTGAAGTGCTACTTGCTGGCAATTAACTGTTCTTGTTTTGCACAGAATTTTTTGGTCTGGTAAAGTAGATCAAGCCAACAATGTCTTAACAAGTGTTTTTTCAGGTACCTTGCATCAATTTGAGTTGTAGAAAATGAGTTACTTGATGGTAATTAATATGAAAGTGCTAGTGTTTTTTTGGCACCACCGTTGACCTTATTCTATCTATGTCCAGCTGCAAGAATAAACTGTACCTGGAGACGCTTCCAAACACTAGCGTGATAATACCGTTCCACAATGAAGGATGGTCCTCCCTCCTCCGGACAGTGCACAGTGTCTTAAACCGCTCCCCTCCTGAGCTGATAGCAGAGATAGTGCTGGTGGATGACTTCAGTGACAGAGGTATGATAACTTGTATGTAACATCTCTACCTATGTTTATCTAAGTGGTCAAAGAACTTGCAAATATTTATATAATGAATCTTTGAAAAAACAAAAATCTAGCAAAAATGAACACATTCCATATTCAGTTTGTATTATTTTAGCCACTGATGGCATCAGTGATGCTACCTTTTGAACAATGTGGATAAGCAGGGAAACTGGTTAAAGAGCCTGTGTAGCCAGTTGATCAAGGTTAGGTGTTTGACATTGGGCATCATAAAAATAGTTCACTCCTTATATCTAGCATTTTCTTCTAAACACAGAAAATTATAAAACTAGCCTTGATAAAAGGCTTCCACCCTGGACTTTTAGCTTGCTGTTCTCCTGATTTTTTTTTTCTGCTCCTGAAAATCTTTAATGTGAAAAGTTTTCACTTCTTTCCCATGCTGACTTGCAATGAAGCCTGAAATAGGGAGTGTAGTCTCAAGCAGGAAGTAGTCATTGGAATTGGGCTTAAGGGTGTTGCATGTGAAGACATATAATTGCTGGCATAACGCATCACCAGCAAATGGAACAATCGCTTGTAGTTACAGCGGCAACTTGTAGATATAGTTGCTGAGTTTACTTGCACTGTAGCAGAATGGTAAGAGATCTTATTCTCTGAACTATTTACATGCTCTGTGATTTATAAATTAAGCTACAGCTTAGTTTACATCTTGAGATAAAACATATGCAGTTTGCACCCTTGTTACAGTGTAAAAAGGTAATCAAATGAAGGAGAAATGAATGCTCCATTCTATAGACATTGCATAGTTAGAAAGATCATGTGTAATTTGAAAGTCTGTGGAGCAGCTGGTGTTATCCTGTATTGAAGAGGGTACAGTGACTTTAAGGGTTTATAATCAGATCTAGCAACTCTAATATTTTTCTCCATTATAATTACTAGGAATATTTATCTTCTTTATTATGAGCTGCAGAGTTCAAGTCCTACCAGATGAGATTGCACAAGTGGGAAAAGCACTCTACAAGGATGCTAAAGGATACGCCTCCAAAAATCTGATTCATAGGAAGTAGTAGCTATGATTGATTCTGAAACTCATAAAATGAGCTTGGAAACAAGGTAGTGAGTATTTGGTGTTCTGACCCATGTTGACTTTTAGATAAGCCTTGCCCAACAGCTATAGTATTTGTTCTAAAGTACATCTCTTATTAGCTTGCAAGGAAGGCTTGCTGGTTTGAACAAATCAATCAGTTATATGAAATAGATATTTCTTTTTGAGACTAAGCTGAGGTGTGGGGGAGCGGGGGGGGAAACACCCTCCCAGCAAGGTCTCTTTATTTTCACTCAGTCTAGAAGCAAATTAGACAAACTCATGCTGTAACCAGAGCTGAATTGTGCAAATAACAATTTTTTTCTGGGAGAAATGGAAGTAATGAGATCTGGTTTCCTGTGGATCTGTTTTCCTTGTTCTCTAGATGTGGCCTTCTGACCAGGCCAAAGAGAGCACTTCCCTGGCTCTCCCACCTCTGCGCCTCATCAGTCTGCCCACGTGCTCTTCGTCCAGCTCACTCTCGCTCTGTTCCACCAGCCTCTGATAAGATGCAAACTCTCTCCATTGGTCATCCATCTTTCATACAAAGGTTGCAAGAAACAGCTGAGATTAATTTGTATGCAGCATCTATTTATAAATGTATATAAAAGACTGCTTGTATTGGACAGTGAGCTAAATTGTCAAGGGAGCAGAACAACAGACAGGCATGCAGAGTGATAATAACCTTTTTCAGAAACCAGTGTTTTCCTGCTAGCTTAGTTGATCTATGCATGTTGGGACAATTACTGGTTAGGATGAAACATTTTCCTTTCCCTGCTGTCATTCATGTATCTGCATAGTGGTGTTTCCTGCTGGCTGCTTCTGCTTTTCCAGCAGTCAGTATTCTTCCTTAGCCACACTGGAGTTGGTTTCCACATGCCTCCCAGAGACTAGATAGATCCCTAGTCTCCAGGAGGCAAGAGCATTAAAAGTTCTAAACGCATGATCTTGACTTGAAAGACTGGTTAGGAAATTCTGTTTTTAATTTATGCAGTGTGAGTATTTAAAATAAAATAAAATAAAAAA